>NW_016806491.1:616273-632179 GCF_001698545.2 Rhinopithecus bieti
AAAAAAAAAAAAAAAAAAAATCTCTACTTGCATGCCCATTGCCAGCACAAGTTCAAGATGTCCAAATTGGACTTGTTTTCTTTTTTTTTAAATCGCCTTTTCTTAAGCACAAACAAAGAAAACCAGAAACAAAACCTATTATGGCAAAAAAAAATAAAATTGTTAGGGTCAAAACCACTTTGCCGGCTGGGCGCGGTGGCTCACGCCTGTAATCCCAGCACTTTGGAAGGCTGAGGTGGGCAGATCACTTGAGGTCAGGAGTTTGAGACCAGCCTGGTCAACATGGTGAAACCTTGTCTCTACCAAAAAAAGAAAAAAAATACAAATATTCGCCAGGCATGGTGGCACATGCTTGTAATCCCAGCTACTTGGGAGGCTGAGGTGGGAGGATTGCTTGAACCCGAGAGTCAGAGGCTGCAGTGAGCTGAGATCACACCACTGCACTTCAGCCTGGGCCACAGAGTGAGACTCCATCTCAAGACAAACAAAAACCCCACCACTTTGTAGTGGGCAAAAGAAAACAAAAGGAACACCTTTTCTAACACAAGTTACCACTCTAAACCCTAGACACCTCTTCCTCCTCTCTCGTTCAGTTAGTCTCCATATCGTTTATTGCCTTTTCCTTACCTCTTTATTCGTTCTTGTCCCATTGTCTTAGCACTGGCTTATTTTAACTACCTATCTGTCTTGCCTTTGTTATCTGAATAGTGTCCTTTTTGACCGTTTTTCCTCCAGGCTAGCTCCTTTCCAAATTGCTACACAGTTGATTTTCTAAAATAAAAAATGGAATTATTTCTTTTCTTTTCAGCCTAAAAGCCTCTCGATAACACTTATGCAAAAGTTCAAAGCCCTTAGCTCAGCACAGGAAGCCTTTTATTACTTATCTCTAAGACTCACATCTTTCTGCTGCTTCTTATGCACATTCTACCCTAAACAAAACAGAAATCTTGTGCCATGGCTTTTAGGCTTCTCAATTTTTTAAAAATGCACGTGCATACTTCTGCCTGAAGTGTATGTACCAGTTCTCTTTCACCAAACCTGGTTAATTTCTGCTCATTCTTCTTTAAAGATTCAGCAAATGTCACTGCCTCTGAGAAGACTTCACTGCCCTGCTTCTAAATCATTCTGTTCTGATTCAGAACCCCTTCTATCTTTACATATGACTTTGTATACTCTTGGGGTACACCGATTGTGCTGTGTGGGAATTTGCATGCCTTCCCTCTCCCATCAGCCTCTAGGCTGTAAAGCCTCGGTCCTGTCTGTATTCTTGTATCTTGCTTGGCTGTGATCCACAGGAGGCACTCGTGAATGTCGAGTGTATAAATTGTGCTGGAGTGTAGGAGAGTCAGACATTCCCGCTTGCATATTGACTCCAGCTTGGACTAGGAGAGCTGAAGTTTCCTCTAAGGGTCTGTCTGTCATTTTGAGAGAGGGTTGTTTTGTTTTGATTACTTTTGTCTTAATAGCTGTGCTTTATCAGTGCGGTTATCTGATTTAGGTTTCTGTGCTGATCCCTCTCTTGGAGAATGGAGATCTCTTGATTCCTGGCCGAGGTGACTGTCTGAAAGTGGCATCTGGATTTCAGTTTTTTGCAACCAGGAGGTATGTACTAGTAACCTTTCTGTTTTCACTCTGGAGCCACTTACTCATAAGCCTGCATGCTGAGCCAGAAGTCCTGTAATAGAGTTCTCTGGGTCTACTTCGAGCAAGGTTAGTTGGAAGTGGTAACAGGTCTAACCTTCCCATTCCTGATTATTTTTAATGAAGATAATTTGCAAACTAAGAGGTTCCCCCCCCACTTAAAAATAAGTAACCATTTTAAAACACTTCACCTTATTTCATGTTTTAAAAAATAATCAGAGGTGAGGTTATTGTCAGATAGACCAGGTTTTGAGTCATGACACTGGTACTTAGTACCTACGTATACCTTGTCTGGTTATGATGGGGTTAATAATACCTTCTTCAAATGGTGGCTGTAAAGAATAAGTGAAATGACTCCTACTAAAGACCTGTCACAATAAATGCCCAGTTAATGGCTGGCCATGATGGTGATAATGATAGGTAGATTTCAGGCAATTGAAAAATTAATTGGCTATAAGCATGAACAAAGGCAAGAAAACTGAACATGCTTAGTATATATTCCTGCCTACATTTTAAAATTACCTTAAGGCAGTAGTTTATTTCTTACTGCTAGTCTATACCTGCACAGCTTCTTCAATGTCTTTAAATGCCCATGAGTGAAACTAACATCATTCTATAGTTAATTGATTATATTAGTGTTTACCTCAGTTAAACATTCACTTCTATATGGAGTGTTTAGCTAACCCGATATTACTCAAGGAATACCTTCCTAGACCCAATTACTCTTTTTTTTTTTTCTTGAAATGGGGTCTCACTGTGTTGCCCAAGCTGTTCTTGAACTTCTGTGCTCAAGCAGTGTTCCCAGCACAGCCTCCCAAGTAGTTGAAACTACAGGCACATGCCTGTGTGCCCAGCTGACCCTGTTACTTTTTTTTTTTGAGATGGAGTCTTGTTTTGTTGCCCAGGCTGGAGTGCAGTGGTGTGATCTTGGCTCACTGCAACCTCTGCCTCTTGGATTCAAGCAATTCTCCTACCTCAACCTCCCAAGTAGTTGGGATTACAGGCACCTGCCACCACACCTGGCTAATTTTTGTATTTTTAGTAGAGACGGGGTTTCACCATGTTGACCATGCTGGTCTCGATCTCCTGACTTCATGATCTGTTGCCTTGGCCTCCCAGAGTGCTGGGATTACAGGCATGAGCCACCGTGCCCGGCCCAATCCTGTTACTTTTGTTTTATACATTTATTTCATTTTTAGAGACAGTGTTTTGCTTTGTACCCAGGCTGGAATGCAGTGGCTTAATCAAATCTTACTGTAACCACAAACTCCTGGGCTCAAGTGATCCTCCTGCCTCAGCCTCTTGAGTAGCTAGGACTACAGGTGTGCACCACCATGCCTGGCTAAAAACTTTTTTTTTTTTTTAAGAGATGGGATCTCGCTGCATTGCCCAGGCTGGTGTTGAACTCCTGGACTCAAGCAGTCCTTCCACTGTGGCCTCCTAAGTGTTGTTATGACAGGCATGAGCCACTGTATCTGGCACTGTTAGTTTTGAGAGACCTTGATTTTTAATTTTATTTAATTAATTTTTTTTGAGACCGAGTCTCACTCTGTCGCCCAGGCTGTAGTGTAGTGGCATGATTTGGCTCACTGCAACCTCTACCTCCTGGGTTCAAGCGATTCTTGTGCCTCAGTCTCCCAGGTAGCTGGGACTACAGGCGCACGCCACGATGCCTCATTGTTGTGTTTCTAGTAGAGACAGGGTTTTTGCCATGTCGCCCAGGCTGGTCTCAAACTTCTGGCCTCAAGCAATCCATCTGCCTCAGCCTCTGAAAGTGCTGAGATTACAGGTGTGAGCCACCACGCCCGTCTTATTTTATGTTTTGTTTTGTTTTTTTTTTTTTAGAGATGAGGCCTTAATTTGTTGCCCAGGCTGGTCTCGAACTCCTGGGCTCAAGCGATCTTCCTGCTTTGACCTCCCAAAGTTCTGGAACTGCTGACATGAGCCACTGAGCTTGGCTGACCTTAATTTTATTTATAGAGACAGTGAAGTTCTTCCCTGGTAGATTCAAACACTTCCCAGAAAGACCTGGGACATCGTGGAAAGATGTTAGACAAACTTTTGATCTGATAAACTTGAATTCAATTTTCAGTTCTGCCATTTTCAGTTACAGTTGAGTGTATAAGGGCCATTCTTTCCTTCTCTTCCATTTATGTCAGAAGAAAGGAATGGCATCTTCCTCTCAGGAGAGTTATGAGAACTAAGTGGCTTATGCATAAGCATGTACCTTCCCCAGAGTGTATGTGTAATGTATATTCCTTCTCTACTTTTTTCTCTTCTGGAAATTTTTAATGGTTTTAAGTACTGTAGCTTCTGGTAACAAGCAGTGAACTTAATGTTAATGCTATGAGCCTTAGATTATGCTTTCTCTTTCCTGAAGGTATTTATGTCTTAAGGAAGAGGAACCTATCATTGAAATAAAAACATTTACTTTGTAGAATTATTTGCAGTGATTTGAAAATTTTGATTAACGCACTATCACTGCTTCTTAGGAGAAGAGCCAAACATGGGTTAACTATCAGCCTTTCATTTGTCATCTGCCCTGTAAGCCCAACAGTGTAGCATCTGGAAACAGAAGGGATTGTGAATATTTTTCCTATGTGAGACAGTGTACAGCAAGTAATATCCAAAGGTGCAATTCAGGATTAACATTTGGAATTTTGTGTGACTGTGTTTTTTATTTTGAAACATAGACTCTTGAGCTGTGGAGGAAATTGGTATCGACCGCTAAACAGTCATGCTACTTTGCTAGACAAATATTGGACCAAAATTCACCTGGATAACCTGGATAAGCGAGAACTGAATGAGGTATGTGGGTCTTAGAAAGTATCAATGCTGGCCGGGCACGGTGGCTCCCGCCTGTAATCCCAGCACTTTGGGAGGCCGAGGTGGGCAGATCACAAGGTCAGGAGGTAGAGATCATCCTGGCTAACACGGTGAAGCCCCGTCTGTACTAAAAATACAAAAAATAAGCCGGGTGTGGTTCGGGCGCCTGTAGTCCCAGCTACTGGGGAGGCTGAGGCAGGAGAATGGTGTGAACCCGGGAGTCAGAGCTTGCAGTGAGCCGAGATAGCGCCACTGCATGCCAGCCTGGGCTACAGAGTGAGACTCGGTCTCAAAAAAAAAAAAAAAAAATCAATGCTTTTCTTTTTTACGTGAAAAGTTCCAAACTTGCATGAAACAGGAAATAGTATGATAAACCACCTTAGAAGATGTCCGTGGTTTTCTTTTTTACATGAAAAGTTCCAAACTTGCATGAAATAGGAAACAGTGTAATAAACCACCAGAACACTCATCAACCTGAATTTTACAGTCTGTGTGCTAGTATTTTACTATATTTGCTTCATCTATTATTTTTTCTGTACTAATATATTTGAAAGCAAACTCCCAGCATACATCTCTAAAAATTTAATGGCATTTTTATATATAACCACAATAACATTATGCACAATAAAATGAACAGTAATTCCTCAGTATCATTGCATTCTTTTTTTTTCTTCTTCTTCTTTTTTTTTGAGACGGAGTCTCGCTCTGTCGCCCGGGCTGGAGTGCAGTGGCCAGATCTCAGCTCACTGCAAGCTCCGCCTCCCGGGTTTATGCCATTCTCCTGCCTCAGCCTCCCAAGTAGCTGGGACTACAGGCGCCAGCCACCTCGCCCGGCTAGCTTTTGTATTTTTTAGTAGAGACGGGGTTTCACCGTGTTAGCCAGGATGGTCTCGAACTCCTGACCTCATGATCCTCCCGTCTTGGCCTCCCAAAGTGCTGGGATTACAGGCTTGAGCCACCGCGCCCGGCCTGCATTCTTAAATTATATTCAGATTTTCCTAGTTGTCTCCACAGGATCATTTTACTAAGTTGATTTGACGTCATATCTTTCACACTTAACTTAATGGACATTTTGATCTAGGAATTAAAGAGAATTGAGGTAAATCACTTTACAGGTTTTCTACATTGATTCCGTTTCTAGTATTGTAGTTATCCTAGATCAGTAAGAAGTATACTACACTTGACTGTGCTCACGCCCCACTTCCCTTGTATGTCTCACTTGGAAGATTTCCCTTCCCCAGTGCTTTATCTAGGAGAGTGGCAGACAAAGCATTGTCAGTGGTCATGCAGACATGGAAGAGATACTTTTCCCTTTCTTGATGTAGGTAAATATGTGTTACCAAACAAACTTCTTCTTCTTCTTCTTCTTCTTTTTTTTTTTTTTTTTTTTTTTTTTTTTTTTTAGACTGAGTTTCGCTCTTGTTGCCGAGGCTGGAGTGCAATGGCATGACTTTGGCTCACTGCAACCTCTGCCTCTTGGGTTCAGGCAATTCTCATGCCTCAGCCTCCCAAGTAGCTGGGATTACAGGTGCCCACCACACCCTTGGCTATTTTCTTTTGTATTTTTAGTAGCGGTTGCAGCAAGCCAAGATCATGCCACAGAGCACTGTTCTGGGAGACAGAGAAAGACTCTGTCTCAAACCAAAAAAAAAAAAAAAAAAAGAAAATGTAGGAAAATATTTGAAGTTTGTGGCCAGGCACAGTGGCTCACACCTATAATGCCAACACTTTAGGAGGCTGAGTGCAGGCAGGTCATCTGAGGTCAGGTGTTTGAGACCAGCCTGGCCAACATGATGAAACCCCACCTCCCAGATTCAAGTGATTCTCCTGCCTCAGCCTCCCAAGTAGCTGGGGCTACAGGTGTGTGCCGCTACTGGGGGAACCGCCCCCAATATTTCAACATAGGTTCTTTCTATTTTCCATAAGGGTCGGCCAACTCAGCAATAAAGAGAAAGAGTACAAAGAGAGGAATTTTACAGCTGGGCCCCCAGGGGTGGCATCATATATCTGTAGGACCATGATGCCCACCTGAGCCTTAAACCAGCAAGTTTTTTATTAAGGGTTTCAAAAGGGTAGAGGGTGTAAGAACAGGGAGTAGGTACAAAGATCACATGCATCAAAGGGCAAAAAGCAGAACTACTAATAAGGGTCCAACAAAGATCACAAAGCAAAAGGCAAAAGCAGAACTACTGATAAGGGTCTGTGTTCAGCAGTGCACGTGTTGTCTTGATAAACATCTTAACAGAAAACAGGGTTCAAGAGCAGAGAACCAGTCTGACCACAAATTTACCAGGGAGGAGTTTTTTCCCCACCCTAGTAAGCCTGAGGATACTGCAGGAGACCAGGGTATATCTCAAACCTTATCTCAACTGCATAGGACAGACACTCCCAGAGCTGTTTATAGACCTCCCCCAAGGAATGCATTCCTTTCCCAGGGTATTAGTATTAATATTCCTTGCTAGGAAAAGAATTTAGTGATATCTTCCCTACTTGCACGTCCGTTTATAGGCTCTCTGCAAGGAGAAACATACGGTTGTCTGTCCTTGTTCCCTAAAAATCACTGTTATTCTGTTCTTTTTCAAGGTGCACTGATTTCGTATTGTTCGAACACACGTTTTACAATCAATTTGTACAGTTAACACAATTATCACAGTGGTCCTGAGGTGATGTACATCCTCAGCTTACGAAGATAACAGGATTAACAGATTAAAGATAGGCATAAGAAATTATAAAAGTATTATTTGGGAACTGATAAATGCCCATGAAATCTTCACAATTTATGTTCTTCTGCTGTGGCTTCAGCCAGTCCCTCCATTCAGGGTCCCTGACTTCCTGCAACATGCTGCCACGCCCAGCTAATTTTTGTATTTTTAGTAGAGACAGGGTTTCACCATGTTGGCCGGGATGGTCTCGGTCTCTTGACCTCGTGATCCACTGACCTCGGCCTCCTGAAGTGCTAGGATTACAGGCATGAGCCCCTACACCCAGCTTAACTGATTTTATATCTTACTATTTTTTTGAGAGAAGGTCTTACTCTGTCACCCAGGCTAGAGTGCAGTGGTGCACTGCAGTGGTGCTCAGCTCACTGCAGCCTCAACCTCTCAGGCTTAGGTGATCTTCCCACCTCAGCCTGCCAAGTAGATGGGACTGACTACAGGTGTGTGCCACCCCACCCAGCAAATTTTTTGTAGAGACGGGTTTTCACCATGTTGCCCAGGCTTATCTCAACTCTTGGACTCAGGCAATCTGCCCACATCAGCCTCCCAAAGTGCTGGGATTACAGGTGTGATCCACTGTACCCTGCTCCTTTTACATGCTTTTCATTGAGAAATTACATAATGAACCTTACCAGAGCTGTGTTTGAAATTAAATAGTAATTTAAGAATTCTTTAATGAATAAATTCCTTGGAGTTGGTTGCATATATTTTGGTTACTTGGAGAACCTTTTAACATGACTTCTACCCCTGAAACTGTGTTATAGATGGTGAGATTGCCAGATAATTGAGTTCTGGGTAGGAAGAAAATCATGATGTTTGAGTGAGGTAGATGGGTGGGAGCGGGAGTGGGTAAAGGGAAGTTCTTATTTTTGGTGAAGTTGACACATTTCATTCATTCATTCATTCATTCATTCATTCATTCGTTCATTCATTTGAGATGGAATCTCGCTCTGTCGCACGGGCTGGAGTGCAGTGGCGTGTTCTTGGCTCACTGCAAGCTCAGCCTCCCGGGTTCACGCCATTCTCCTGCCTCAGCCTCCCGAGTAGCTGGGTGCCTGCCACCACGCCCGGCTAATTTTTTGTGTTTTTTTGTATTTTCAGTAGAGATGGGGTTTCACCATGTTAGCCAGGATGGTCTAGATCTCCTGGCTTCGTGATCTGCCCGTCTTGGCCTCCCAAAGTGCTGAGATTACAAGCGTGAGCTACCGTGCCCGGCCTATTTTTATTTTTTATTTATTTACTTTTTCTGAGACAGGGTCTTGCTCTGTCACCTAGGCATGATCACTGCTCACTGCAGCTTTGACCTCCCAGTCTCAGATGATCCTCCCTACTCAGCCTCCTGAATACCTGGGACTACAGGCACACGCTACCAAGCCCAGCTAATATTTGTATTTTTTGTAGAGACGAAGTTTCACCATGTTGCCCAGGTTGATCTCAAACTCCTGAATTCAAGCAATCCCTCTGCCTTGGCTTCTCAAAGTGTTGGGATTACAGGTGTGAGCTACCGTCCCCAGTGAACAAATTTCATAGAGAAATCCATTTTTTGGCTGACTAGTTTCGGCAGTAGTTTGTGTGCTTTTAAAAATTACCATACTGGTTGCTAAATTTTCTTTTTTTTTTTTTCTCCTCTGTCAGGTTCTTCAGAGCAGATATCCTAGTCTATTGGCAGTGGTTGATCACCTGCTTGACATTTATATCCAACTTACTGGAGAGAAACATCATTCTTGGAGTGATAGTTCTGTTGGATGTGAACAGGCACCTGAAGAAGTTTCAGAAGCCAGAAGAGAAAACAAAAGACCAACCCTTGAGGGAAGAGAATTATCTTTAAGGTACTGGACTAAACAATTTTTTCTTTTCTTTCTTTTTTTTTTGGGAGACCAGAGTCCCCCACTCTGTCACCCAGGCTAGAGTGCAGTGGCGCAGTCTCGGCTCGCTCCAGCCTCTGCCTCCTAGGTTCAAAGTTCTTACCAGCTAGAAGGAAATGGTCAGGTTTTGAAATTATAGGTTGCTTCATGGTGTCAGATCCCTTTTTCAGATTTGTAATTAACGACTGGGAAGGCTTGATTAGGGTAATGTTTTTAACTTTAAAAAATAACTTTTAAAGACAAACTTGTGAATGGCTCCTAACATAATTCTTTCACCAAATGCCCTTTTCTGACACTTGGAGTCTTAAGTAAGTCTTGGATTTTGCTATCTATGACTTCTGTGCCGTTCTCTGTTCTCAGTGGTTGACTTTCCCTTTGAGAAGTGAGAATTAGAAATGGGCATCTCCTCAGGCTGAGCACGGTGGCTCACACCTGTAATCCCAGCACTTTGGGAGGCCGAGGCAGGCAGATCACGAGATCAGGAATTCGAGACCATCCTGGCCAACAGGGTGAAACCTCGTCTCTACTAAAAAAAAAAAAAATAACAAAAATTAGCTGGGAGCGGTGGCAGATGCCTGTAATCCCAGCTACTCGGGAGGCTGAGGCAGAGAATTGCTCGAACCTGGGCAGAGGTTGCGGTGAGCTGAGATTGCACCACTGCACTCCAGCCTGGGCAACAGAGTAAGACTCTGTCTCAAAACAAAAACAAAAACAAAAAAAAACTCCTCATTCTGATCTGATTTGGTTGCTCCCCTCCTTTCCTGCTACCTTGTCTGGCATGGAAGGCAGAGTAATGATTTTATAGGTCACTTCCTGGAATGGGTGAAGATTGGGAACTCTTTGTTTTGCTTTTAAATTTTACACACAAATACAAAGAGGGGAAGGATTGGGAACCCTTAATTACTGGTTGCTCAAATACCTTTTATCTAAGCACTGTCAGAAGAAAGAAGAGAGTTGTCAGATAAGCCCAGACTTACGTGGGTCAATAAATTCTGATGCCCCTGATGTCTTTGGCCTGTGGTCTTTTCGTTTTTTCTTTTCTTTTTTTTAAAGGGATCTGCTGAATTGGTGTAATAGGATTGCCCATAGCTTTGACAGTTCATCTTTATCAGCATCATTGAATATTTTTCAAGAGGTAAGACATAGTTTTCCAGTCTTTGTTCTTTTGGTTCTGTAAGGCTGTTGACTTCCATTGTTATTTTCTGTCTTTTGATTGTCATCAGACTTTTTTCTTTTTTCCAAGTATGGTTTGTTATTTTATTTTTTATTTTTTATTTTTTGAGACGAAGTCTCGCTCTTGTCCCCCAGGCTGGAGTGCAGTGGCGCGATCTCGGCTCACTGCAACCTCCGCCTCCTGAGTTCCAGCGATTCTCCTGCCTCAGCCTCCCGAGTAGCTGAGATTACAGGCACCTGCCACCACGCCTGACTGATTTTTGTATTTTTAGCAGAGATGGGGTTTCACCATGTTGGCCAGGCTGGTCTTGAGCTCCTGACCTCAAGTGATCCACTGGCCTTGGCCTCCCAGAGTGCTGGGATTACAGGTGTGAGCCACTGTGCCTGGCCTGGTTTGTTATTCTTAGCTAGTTAAAACTCAGCTAAAGTGGCATTAAAACTAATTGAATGTAATACATGTTTTGTGGTTTTTGAAACAAATTATTATTAATTTCAAAAGAAGTATAGTTTGATATAGAGTAAAACAGATAGTGAAATTAAAGTAAAATGAAAGAAACTCCCGGGTAATAATAAAGCAATATTTGTTCCTATATGTAATTTCTTAGTCTGTTTGATAAATTTGTATCTGTCCAATCCCTCTACTTTTTTCTCAGTAGGGCTGCTTGATGTTGCTTGACTGAACCTCTTTGTAAGACACCATAAATCCAGGATGGGTTTCTAATGAGGGTGGTGGACTCTTCTGTCTAATGCATCTGGGGTCCATTGTTAGTATCTCTGATGGGAGCATGTATGTGCACAGGACTTAACCATTCTAGTGGATATTATTACAGAAGACCAAATCATAGTGGTAAGGTGGAATAAGAACGAAAGGAGTTGGATGTTCTTTTAGAAGTAACTCTTTTAAACTGTTATATATACGGTAACCAGAATAATTGTTCTCTTCTACTCTAAAATATATTTCTACTGAATTTGAGACCAGCCTTTTCAAATCAGTAGTGTATGTTCTTTTGAGAACTGGCAAATTGTTTTTGTCCAGCTCTTTTCCCTGCTTATTCCATCCAGACCAAATACCTTTATCAAATACCAGCTCTACTATAATTTATGTTACAGTTAATTTAACAACTCCACCTGTATTTTCATGTTAGACCTAAGTTGTGATTTCTCTAAGGACATTGAGAACTTTTTATTTCCTCAAAAATATTTACAGTCAAATTTGTTCAGAGGAAGATTGCTTTTGGGGACTACTGTTAGCCCTCGTTTCTGTGAGCTCTGCATCTGTGGAGTCAACCAAACTTGGATCTAAAATATTCCATTCCTGTCCCTAAGGTGGACAGTAAAAAGTAAATAAAGAAATAAATAAATAAAATATTTCAGGAAAGAAATGATTGTATTGAACATGTACAGACTTTTTTCCCTTGGGATTATTCCCTGGACAATACAGTGTAATAACTATATAGCATTTGCATTGTATCAGGTATTTTAAATAATCTAGAGATTTAAATAAAATAAAGAGGGTGTGAATAGGTTATATGCAGATTCTACGCCTTTAAAATTTTTTTTTCTTTTGCTTATTTTTCTACATACCGACACGGGCCCTATGCCTTTTTTTTGTTTGTTTTTTGAGACGGAGCCTCGCTCTGTCGCCTAGGCTGGAGTGCAGTGGTGACATCTCAGCTCAGTACAAGCTCTGCCTCCTTGGCGGAGTTTGGGTTCCCGCCATTCTCCTACCTCAGCCTTCCCAGTAGTTGGGACTACAGGTGCCCACCACCACGCCTGGCTGATTTTTTTTGTATTTTTAGTAGGGATGGGGTTTCACCGTGTTAGCCAGGATGATGTCGATCTCCTGACCTCGTGATCCGCCCACCTCGACCTCCCAAAGTGCTGGGATTACAGGCGTGAGCTGCCGCACCCGGTCACCTTATGCCATTTTATATAAGCGATTTTGGTTTCTGTGAGAGGTCCTGGAACCAGTCCCCGAGGAATACGTAGGGACAACTGTATTATAATAGTAAATCCTGTGTTTTTAATATTGATGTTCATAACTTTAGATTTCTGGGTATAAGTTTTCCTGCTTATTACTAAATGTTAGGGTTGCCATTATTTGGGTCTTTTGGCGTCTTGTAAACTGACTTTACTTAAAATTACGGCTTTAAAATATATTTTAATTCTGAAAGGACTAGATTCTTCTTGTTAAAAAACAATAGAAAAGATGATGGAAGAAACTTAACTACTAACTCTACCACTGAGACAAAAGCCATTTGCAGTATTTGGGGCCTATTTTCTCTTTTTTATCAGTTGAGGCAATGCTGTATATTAAGTGTTGTATTCTGAGTATTTCAACTGTCAGAACAAAAATATAAAATACTTTTAAAAAGAAAGAAAACAAAATAGATCAGATTGTAACTGCTCAACGGGTTCACCTTGCCTGCTGCCTAGACAGAAAATTTATCATGACGGGAATTGCAATAGAGTAATTCACGCAGAGCCCACTGTATGGGAGACCAGTTTTATTATTACTAGGCTAGTTTTATTATTACTAGGCTAGGCTAGCCGTATAGGAAATGGAGTCGTTACTGAAATCAATCTCCCAGATAACTCAGAAGCTAGGGTTTTTATGGATAATTTGGTGGGCAGGATACTAGGGAATGGGTGCTGCTGATTGGTTGGGGATGAACTCATAGGGATGTGGAAAATGGTCTTGTATATTGAGTCTGCTTCTGGGTGGGGTGACTGAGTCAGGTGGGGTTAGTTGCCAGAATGCAAAAATCTGAAAATCACCTCAAAAGGCCAATTTTAGTTTTTGTGATGGGGGAAGCCACAAATCTTGTGACCTCTGGCCACATGACTCCTGAGCAGTAAGGGATTATAGAAACTATACCTACATTGTAGCAGAATTAAGGTCCCTCCCATAATCCTAATCCTAATCTTGTGGTCTTTCATTGCGAGTATTTGGTCCCTGAGCAAAGAGGGGGTTAGTTTTAGGGAGGGACTATTATCATGCTTGCTTCCAAGTTAAACTATAAACTAAATTCCTACCATGGTTAGCTTGTCCTATGCCTAGGAATGAGTGAAGATGGCCAGCCTGTGAGGCTTAGAAGTAAGATGGAGTCAGCCATGTTAGATTGCTGTAATAATCTTTGCAAAGGTAGTTTCAATTCCACACTCGTGGTGTCCTTTACCTTATTTTATCTCTCATATTTTCTGTAAATAGAAAATACAGAAAATGCTTGATGAATTCAAGTTTAACATTTTTGGGGTACAATCCATTTTTGGTGGTATTTTACGTTTCATTACGTCAGACAACATAACTGGTTGGCTCACTGGTAGTTGCTAAGATTGAGTACTAGGTTAAAATAATGACCTATGAGGTGTTGCACACCTAATGTTTCTCTTACGCTTAGAAAGCAGTCTTTTGATGTTACCTCAGCACTATATGAGTCAGTTCTCCTTGAAACACATACCCAGTGGTCAACACTAATTGCTCTTCTTTGCCCGAAGCTAGGATTTGCAAAGTGGGGTGTTGGGTGCTTTTTTTAATTTTGCGAGTATTTCAGTAGTCAATTATTTATATTTGTTGATGTCCTATCTTTCCATTATGGTCAGGTCCTGAGTCCTGGATTGGTTCCTTATTTGCACTGCCTTCATTTTTAGAGAAATATTCCTGCTGGATTTTGTGTTTCTCCCTCTTGTGGCCAGGAAAAGGATGCTCTATGATTAACATATTATTTTAAAAATCAGTCAGCATTTACCTTGGTTATTTTAATAGGCTCTAGACTGTTTCACAGCAATGCTTTCTGAGCATATGAGCAAACTGAAAATGGCGGAAGTTATTGGAAGCAAATTGAACATTTCTAGAAAAAAGGTATGTGTGCTGTTTTTTTACTTTCCTGTTGAAAGGAGGCTAGGATTTTTTGCTTGCTTGCTTGCTGGTCTCTAGTCCTTAGTTGGAACAGCGTTTGCAGTGGTGCTTCTTTTGTAAAAGTTGACGCTTTTATTGTGGCCTCTTGTGGGCATACAACTCCCAAATGGCATGAGTGCAATGGCACGACCTTGGCTCACCGCAGCCTCCACCTCCCGGGTTCAAGCGATTCTCCTGCCTCAGCCTCCCAAGTAGCTGGGATTACAGGCATGCGCCACCACACCCAACTAATTTTGTATTTTTAGTAGAGATGGGGTTTCTCCATGATGGTCAGGCTGGTCTGGAACTCATGACCTCAGGTGATCCAACCAGCCTCTGCCTTCTGAAGTGCTGGGATTACAGGCGTAAGCCACTGTGCCCGGCCATGTTCCACATTCTTAAAGGGAGCTTCCTCATGTCTTGTATCTTCTGCAATGTTTTTTTTTTTTTTTTTTTTTTTTTTGAGACAGAGTCTCACACTGTCCCCCAGGCTGGAGTGCAGTGGTGCAATCTCGGCTCACTGCAAGCTCCACCTCCTGGGATCACACCATTCTCCTGCCACCGTGCCCGGCTAATTTTTTTTGTAGTTTTAGTAGAGACGGGGTTTCACCGTGGTCTCGATCTCCTGACCTTGTGATCCACCCACCTCGGCCTCCCAAAGCACTGGGATTACAGGCGTGAGCCACCGTGCCTGGCCCTTCTGCAGTGTTTTAGTGAGCATTTATTTTATTTTGTAGCTAATAGACTCAGGACTGTAACTATGTTTTAGTAATACCTTTGTCTATAACTTAATGCTGCACAAAGTTTTTCCATCTTTTTTATTATTTTCCCTTATTAGAAAAGTTGGCAAGAGACCGAGTGTGGTGGCTCACACCTGTAATCCCAGGACTTTGGTAGGCGGAGGCGGGTGGATCACCTGAGTTTGGGAGTTTGAGACCAGCCTGGCCAACATTGTGAAACCCTGTATCTACTAAAAAAATACAATGAATTATCTGGGTGTGGTGGCACATGCCTGTATTCCCAGCTACTCGGGAGGCTGAAGCGGGAGAATCGCTTGAACCCCGGAGGCAGAGGTTGCAGTGAGCCGAGATTGTGCCACTGCACTCCAACCTGGGCGACAGATCCAGACTCCTTCTCCAATGAAAACCAACCAACCAACCAAACAAAAATTGTTGAAGAGTAGTACCAGTGAATACCTGGATACTCACTACTTAGTTTCATTGTTGACATTGTTAATATTTTGCCATTCTTGTTTTATGTCATACGTATTTTGGGAGGAGAGATCCTTTCAGCAGTGGCATTGGTGTCTGGAAAAAATGTCTGGGCTCATCTTGAAGCAGATGTCTGACATTCTCACATGAATGGTGACTGTAAAAGATCTTATGTCAGGAATTTTACAATAGTAGAGATTTTTATAAGGCTTCTGAAATAGTTGGGGTGGTTTTGGCTGGAGGTCATAAAAAGTCCTACTGAAAGGGACTTAAATGATACATATATTAATCGTAAGGAAGAAGAATGAAAACACCATGAATATTCATTCCACCAATATTCATCTTCTTTTGTTTTGGGAGGGCTCACTTTTCCAAGAGCACTTTGCTTTTACTCCTGCCCCAAACCTGAACAAAATCTGTATTCTTTGGAGAAGAGAAGAATGGCTGTTGGGTAGACATCCAGGAGCATCTGCCATAGCTCTTTTTGCTTTGGCTGTAGTCAGATGTACCATGATTTCCTACATTATGTTAGAAATTTTTTTTTTTTTTTTTTTTTTTTTTTTTTTTTTTTTTTT
>NW_016806491.1:636555-638403 GCF_001698545.2 Rhinopithecus bieti
AGGCCGGGCACGGTGGCTCAAGCCTGTAATCCCAGCACTTTGGGAGGCCGAGACGGGCGGATCACGAGGTCAGGAGATCGAGACCATCCTGGCTAACCCGGTGAAACCCCGTCTCTACTGAAAAATACAAAAAACTAGTCGGGCGAGGTGGCGGGCGCCTGTAGTCCCAGTTACTTGGGAGGCTGAGGCAGGAGAATGGCGTGAACCTGAAAGGCGGAGCTTGCAGTGAGCTGAGATCCGGCCACTGCACTCCAGTTTGGGCAACAGAGCGAGACTCCGTCTCAAAAAAAAAAAAAAAAAAAGACACATGCACACATATGTTTATTGCGGCACTATTCACAATAGCAAAGACTTGGAATCAACCCAAATGCCCATCAATGATAGACTGGATTAAGAAAATGTGGCACATATACACCATGGAATACTATGCAGCCATAAAAAAGGATGAGTTCATGTCCTTTGTAGGGACATGGATAAAGCTGGAAACCATCATTCTCAGCAAACCATTGCAAGGACAGAAAGCCAAACATTGCATGTTCTCTCTCACAGGTGGGAACTGAACAATGAGAACACTCGGACACAGGAAGGGGAACATCATACACCAGGGCCTGTGTGGGGTTGGGGGAGAGGGGAGGGATAGCATTAGGAGCTATACCTAATGTAAATGACAAGTTAATGGGTGCAGCACACCAATATGGCACATGTATACATATGTAACAAACCTGCACGTTGCACACAAGTACCCTAGAACTTAAAGGATAATAATTAAAAATATATATATCTTTGTAGTAATGTAAGAGTACAGAAAACAAGGCATATTTCCAATTATACAAAAATTGAGAAAAGGCTCGATGGCTCATGTCTGTAATTTCAACACTTTGGGAGGCTGAAGCAGGACTACTTGAGGCCAGGAGTTCAAGACCAGCCTAGGCAACAGAGCGAGATCCTGTTCAGGGTCTTGCTTTGTCATCCCAGCTAAAGTACAGTGGCATGACCACAGTTCACTGCAGCCTCAACCTCATAGGCTCAAGTGATCTTTTCAAATTGAAATGTAAGTTGCATTTTCTTTTAATAACTGATGCTGACCTACTAACAAGGAAAAACAGATATATTCTATTCACCAAGTTGGCACCAAAACAAAATTCTAGTTAATCATATTCTGAGTCCAACCTCTTTGTGTCATCAATTTGCATCACAAATGTACTCCTGTTTACTCACTATATTTAAAACAACTTGCAATGGCTAACATAACACTACAAATTCACGACAGAAGAGAAGGACCCAGTCCATGTTCAGTTAGTACAAGATCAATGCCATTTATGTTAGGACTAATTAATGGCATGAAATTCCTAAAGACATATAGATACAAAATAGAGAGAAATAGACCAGGCATGGTGGCTCACGCCTGTAGTCCTAGCTACTGGGTAGGTTGAGGCAGGAGGATTGCTTAAACCCAGGAGTTCAAGGCTGTGCTAAGCCATGATCACACCACTGCACTCCAGCCTTGGTGACAGAATGAGACCCTGCCTCCCACAAAACAAAAAAAGAATTAAGAGGCCGGGTGCGGTGGCTCACACCTGTAATCCCAGCAATTTGGGAGGCCAAGGTGGGTGGATCACGAGAGATCAAGACCATCCTGGTCAACATGGCAAAACCCCGTCTCTACCAAAAATACAAAAATTAGCTGGGCGTGGTGGTGTGCGCCTATAGTCCCAGCTACTCAGGAGACTGAGGCAGAAGAATCACTTGAACCCAGGAGCCGGACGTTGCAGTGAGCAGAGATTGCGCCACTGCACTCCAGCCTGGTGACAGAGCAAGACTCTGTCTCCAAAAAAAAAAGAGGCCAGG
>NW_016806491.1:638892-644123 GCF_001698545.2 Rhinopithecus bieti
TTTTTGAGACGGAGTCTCGCTCTGTCCCCCTGGCTGGAGTGCAGTGCTCCGCCTCCCAGGTTCACGCCATTCTCCTGCCTCAGCCTCCCGAGTAGCTGGGACTACAGGTGCCCGCAACCGCGCCCGGCTAATTTTTTGTATTTTTAGTAGAGACGGGGTTTCACCGTGGTCTCGATCTCCTGACCTTGTGATCCGCCCGCCTCGGCCTCCCAAAGTGCTGGGATTACAGGCGTGAGCCACTGCGCCCGGCCTATGTTAGAAATTTAAAGCAGAGGAGCGCATAGCTAGAGAAAGATTCGTCTGATTTTTTTTTTTTTCTTACCTTTTAGGTGTAGACTTACTGTTCACTTTTTCTATCAAATGTATCAGTGTGTTCACTCCATGTATAGGTAGGGCTTATCTGAAAAGTACCATTTTAGGGAATGGTAAATGTTTTGAAAACATAGTATTAGAAGTTTGGAAAATGAAAAAAGAAATTTCTTTATGAAAAGCCAGCTCAACTATCTGGGAAGTAGAGAATGATTCTTTGTAGACTGCTAATTTGAGGGCCAAAATAAGCCTCTGGATGAAGAAATACTCAAAAGCATGTGGATTTTACTCAGTAAAATCTTATCTCCCACAGGCTGAATTCTTTTGTCAACTTTATAAACCAGAAATTGTGATCAATGAGCTAGATTTGCAAGTGGGTCGAGTGCGGCTTCTACGGAAACAAAGTGAGGCTGTTCACATGCAGAGGTAGGTAGGCCTCTAAACTAAGCTGCCAACTGTGGGGTTTCCAGAAACTTGATAGAAGGTCTGGCTCAGCCTCTTCTCCGTGTGCAAAACACATGTCTGAACTGTGATATCTGTAGTACACTATATGGGAAGGAGCAGTGTTTTCCCAAAGTATGTTCTGTGAAATTAGTTATTAATAGGTGAAAGAGGCAATAAAAGTCATTAGAGACTTGGCACTACCAAAGATGAATTATTGATTTTATTCACTGCAGTGTATTTAGTGAAGTAAGCCTCAGTTGGAAGTCAGGCTTATGTCTAACATCAGTCTTTAAATTCCTGGAAGGCTGGGGTTATATAAGATTCTGAGATCGAGGTGACTTTAAATACTTATTACATGTCTGACTGTGTACTAAGTGCTTTACATATTTTCTCATGTAGTGGTTGTAATAATCCTGTGAATTAATATATTAGTATCCTGGGGCTGCCATAACAAATTACCATAAACTTGGTGGTTTTAAACAATAGACATTATTCTTTCGTAGTCCTGGAGGCTGGAAGTGTAAAATCAAGGTTTCGATGGGGCCATGCTCCTCCCCTCTGAAGGCTCTAGGGGAGAATGCTTTCTTGCCTCTTCCTGATTTCTTTCTTTCTTTTCTTTTTTTGTTTTTGAGACAGAGTCTCACTGGGTTGCCCAGGCTGGAGTACAGCGGTACATGTTGGTTCACAGCAACCTGTGGCTCCCTGGTTCAAGCGATTCTCGTGCCTCAGCCTCCCGAATAGCTGGGATTACAGGCATGTGCCACCACGCCCAGCTAATTTTTTTATTTTTAGTAGAGACAGGGTTTCACCATCTTGGCCAGGTTGGTCTTCAACTCCTGACCTCAGATGATCTACCTGCCTTGACCTCCCAAAGTGCTGAGATTACAGGCCTGAGCCACGGTGCCTGGCCTCTTCCTGGTTTCTTTGGCTCCCAGCAGTCCTTGATGTTCCTTGGCTTGTATTTGTATCACTCTTAAGTTTTGTCTCTCTTATCGCGTGGCCCTTCTTCCTTGTGTGTGTATTTTTTTTCTTTTCTTTTCTTTTTTTTTTTGAGATGGAGTCTTGCTCTGTCGCCCAGGCTGGAGTGCAGTGGCGTGATCTCAGCTCATTGCAACCTCCACCTCCAGGGTTCAAGCGATTCTCCTGCCTCAGCCTCCTGAATAGCTGGGACTGCAGGTGTCCGCCACCACGCCCGGCTAATTTTTGTATTTTTAGTAGAGATGAGGTTTCACCATATTGGCTAGGCTGGTATTGAACTCCTGACCTTGTGATCTGCCCGCCTCGGCCTCCCAAAGTGCTGGGATTTTAGGCATGAGCCACCGCGCCCTGCCTTGTGTGTGTATTTCTGTGTCACCAAATCTTCCTTTTATAAGGACACCAGTCATTGGATTTAAGACCCACCCTAATGCAATATGACCTTATCTTAATTTGATTAAATTTCTTCAAAGACACTATTTTGAAATAAGGTCACATTCATAGGATATGGGTAGGCATGAATTTGGGGAAGATTATTAACCTATTACAACTCGGTACTGTTGTTACCCACATCTTACAGGTGAGGAAACTGAGGCTAAGACACATTAAGTAATTTGTCCAAGATGAGCTAACTGGTACAGATAGTCTTGTCTTATTGATCTTTTTAATCTTCAGAGCCTAGCATGGTATCAGATGTGTGAGTATTCAGTGTTTGCAGAAAAACTAAATTCTGTAATTTTTGTATGTTGTAAGACTACCTGGTATAACTTGAAGACAGTTACTCTGAGCTGTTTTCTCATCCTTGTTTGTTGAACCTGGAATATCTGGTTTCCCAGAGCAAAACTAGGAGAAGCTTTCAGCGTGGTTTTTAAACTCTTTTCTCCTTTCCAGGGAGAAGTTCACTTTTGCTGCTACACGGCCATCCTCTGTTCTCATTGAGCAGCTTGCAGTGTGTGTCAGCAAAGGGGAGCCTGTGTTGCTGGTGGGAGAGACCGGAACTGGCAAAACTTCTACTGTCCAATACTTGGCTCACATTACAGGTAATCCCTAGAGGAAATAAATCAGCCCCTAGACATTTCACACTGACTACTTTCTTTCCTTTTTTAAAAATATGAAATCCAAAGACCACAGAGTTTAGAAAGTGCCAGCACCCCACATACAATCTCTTTGCCTGGAACTAACTACTTTTAATAGATTATTATTAAATTATTTCTAATCTGTGCCTATGCAAATACATATATGAATAGATTTTGTTTTATTTCAAAACAGATATGGGATTATATTCTACATGTTGCATTATACCTCATTTCTTTTTTATTTTTTTTTTTTTTTTTTTTTTTTTTGAGACGGAGTCTTGCTCTGTCGCCGGGGCTGGAATGCAGTGGCCGGATCTCAGCTCACTGCAAGCTCCGCCTCCCGGGTTTACGCCATTCTCCTGCCTCAGCCTCCCAAGTAGCTGGGACTACAGGCGCCCGCCACCTCGCCCGGCTAGTTTTTTGTATTTTTTAGTAGAGACGGGGTTTCACCGTGTTAGCCAGGATGGTCTCGATCTCCTGACCTCGTGATCCGCCTGTCTCGGCCTCCCAAAGTGCTGGGATTACAGGCTTGAGCCACCACACCCGGCATTTTTATTCTTTTTGAGACAGAGTCGCACTGTTGCTTAGGCTGGAATGCAGTGGCGAGCTCACAGCTCACTGCACCCTTGACCTCCCAGGCTCAAGTGATCTTCTTACCTCAGCCTCCCAGATAGCTGAGATTACAGGCCTATGCCACCACATCTGGCTAATTTTTAAAATTTCTTGTAGAAACGAGGTCTCGCTGTGTTGCCCAGGTTGGTCTCCAACTTCTGGGCTGTCATGATTCAGAACAAATGCACATTCGAAAATTTACCTTATTGCTGGGCGCAGTGGCTCATGCCTGTAATCCTAGCACTTTGGGAGCCTGAGGTGGGAGGATTGCTTGAACCCAGGAGTTCAAGACTAGCCTGGCAACATCATGACACCATGTCTCTACAAAAAAAATAAAAAAATTGGCCAAGTGTGGTGGTATACGCTGGTAGTCCCAGGTGCTTGAGAGGCTGAGACAGAAGGATCACTTGAGTCCAGGAAGTTGAGGCTGCAGTGAGCCATGATTGGGCCACTGCACTGTAGCCTGGTTGACAGAACAAGAGTCTGTCTCAAAAAATAAAGCCCCATGCCATATTCCTGCAGCCTTAAGGAGTATACTGGATATTATCGGTCTTTAAATTTTTGGAATAACACTTTTGCACTTTCTTTATAAAAGGCCACCGTTTGAGGGTTGTCAATATGAATCAGCAAAGTGATACTGCAGACTTGCTTGGAGGGTAAGTGTGGCTTAAAATTTTTTTCTTATTTTTGTGTTTATTACTTGAGGTAAGAAATACTGTTTCCTTAGTGTTACAACCACAGGTTTAGGGTGCTCTGTGCAATAGAAAAAGTTTTCTCAGATAAGGCTTTATTGGAGCTTTTGGCAGGGTACCAGGGAGGTAGCACAAAAGAGAGAATTCTGTGGCTGGCCCAACTAAGACAGTCAGGAAAGTAATTTTAAGGGGCTAAAATAGGAACGAAGTAATATTTAAGCATGTAGAGGCAGGGAACTTCTGGCACTTGAACAGTTTGATAACATGTTTCTTCATGTGTCCCATGTCTCATTAGCATGGGTGTGATTTTTAGCATAGCAATGAAGCTAAGGCGAAAGATCAGTCATTCTTCTGGTCTTGTGTGTGTGCAGGAAAAGGGGTAAACTCTCTTGAGTAAGACTTAAGGTGTGAGTTGCCTATTTTAGTTTCTTCAGGGTCCCACCATCAGTGTGTGTAGTGCTTTGAGTAAGATTTATGGTGGGACATTGCTCATCTTAGTCTCTCTAAGACACCTTGAGCAAGATTGCACCTTACCCCCCAACCACAGCAAGGTACTTATTTGAATTTATTGAGGAGCTCATGGGTGTGTAGATGTTTCTCTTCATTTCAACAAACACTTGAGGCCCTTGTTCTCAAAGGTCATAGGCTGGAAGAAGGAGAAAAAGCAGGCAAGTATATAATCAATTAATGTTTGTCTATATAGTACAGTTGATCTAAAGTGTAAGTTCTGGGCCAGGTGTGGTGGCTCACACCTGTAATCCCAGCACTTTGGGAGGCCTAGATGGGTGAATCACTTGAGGTCAGGAGTTCAAGACCAGCCTGGCAGACATGGTGAAATCCCATCTCTACCAAAAAATATGAAAATTAGTCGGGCTTGGTGGTGTGCACCTGTAGTTCCAGCTAGTAGGGAGGCTGAGGTGGGAGAATTGGTGAATCCGGGAGGCAGAGGCTGGAGTTAGCCTAGATTGTGCCACTGCGCTCCGGCCTTTCTACCTTGGTTTTATTTTACTTATATTTGGTTGGTTGTTTGAGGAACTTGGCAATCTGTTCTTATTAATATGTGTGATTTTTCATTTAAGCAGACATGTCTCTACTATATATTTATCTTTATTCTTTTTTTTTT
>NW_016806491.1:647365-677187 GCF_001698545.2 Rhinopithecus bieti
CCAGGATGGTCTCGATCTCCTGACCTCGTGATCCGCCCGTCTCGGCCTCCCAAAGTGCTGGGATTACAGGCTTGAGCCACCGCACCCGGCCGTGTCCAATATTAAATAATAACCTGGTTTGCAAATCTGGATCCTTTTGGGGTTTTTTTTTTTTTTTAAAGATAGAGTCTCACTTTGTCACACAAGCTGGAGTGCAACGGCATAAACATGATTTATTGCACCCTTGACTTTCTGGGCTCAAGTAATCCTTCCACCTCAGCCTCCTGAGCAGCTGGGACTGCAAGCGCAAGCCACCACATGCAGCTGCTTTATTTTTAGTAGAGATGAGGTCTCACTATGTTGCCCAGAGTGGTCTGGAACTTCTGAACACAAGGAATCTTCCTGCCTGGGCCTCCCAAAGTGCTGGGATTACAGGCGCTGTAGCTCGTCTTGGATTTTATTTGTTTATTTAATTTTAACTCTTTTTGTTTTTGGGACAGAGTCTCACTCTGTTGCCCAGCCTGGAGTACCATGGTGCCCTCATAGTTCACTGCAGCCTCTACGTCCTAGGCTTATGTCATCCTCTTGCCTCAGCCTTCCGAGTAACTGGGACTACAGACATGCACCCCCATGCTTAGCTAATTATTTTCTGTTTTTGTAGAGATGAGGTCACATTCTGTTGCCCATTGTATTCATTTGTTCTCACGCTGCTGATAAAGACATACCCAAGACTGGATAATTTACAAAGAAAAGAGGTTTACTTGACTCACAATTCCACATGTCTGGGGAGGCATCACAATCATAGCGGAAGACAAGGAGGAGCAAAGTCACGTCTTACATGAATGGTGGCAGTCGAGAGCTTGTGTAGGGGAACTCCCCTTTATAAAACCATCAAATCTCATGAGATTTATTCACTGTCATGTGAATAGCTTGGGAAAGACCCTCCCCCATGGTTCAATTACCTCTCACCTGTCCGTCGCACAACACCTGGGAATTGGAACTACAATTCAAGATGAGATTTGGGTGGGGACACAGCCAAACCGTATCACCCAGGATGAATCTTGAACTCCTCAGATCAAGTAGTCCTCCCCACTCAGCCTCCCAAAGTGCTGAGATTACAGGCAGGAGCCACTGTATTTGGCCTTTTTAGATTAATTTTAAAACTTTTAAAATTATTTTGTTTTTTTTTTTGAGACAGGGTCTCACTCTGTCACCCAGGCTGGAGTGGAGTGGCACCATCAGGGCTTATTACAGCCTTGACCTCCCTGGCTCAAGCTTGGCCCTCTTGAGTAGTTGGGACTACAGGCATGTGCCACCATACTCAGCTAATTGTTTTTGAACTTTAGTAGAGATGAGGTCTCACTATGTTGCCCAGGCTGGTCCCCTGAGCTGAAGTGACCTTCCATAGTGCTGTGATTACAGGTGTGAGCCACCGTGCCCCAGCCTGGATGGATTTTATTTATTCATTTATTTTTTTGAGAGAGTTTTGCTCTTGTTGCCCAAGCTGGAGTGCAATGACACGATCTTGGCTCACTACAACGCCTGCCTCCTTGGTTTAAGCAATTCTCCTGCCTAAGCCTCCCGAGTAGCTGGGATTACAGGCATGTATCACCACGTTGGCTAATTTTGTATTTTTAATTGAGACAGGATTTCACCATGCTGGTCAGGCTGGTCTCAAACTCCTGACCTTAGGTGATCCACCCACCTCAGCCTCCCAAAGTCCTAGAATTACAGGCGTGAGGCACTGTGCCCTGTCCTAGATTGATTTTTGAAACAATTATTATTATGGGTAAAGATACTTTATAAAAGTAAGGGCCTTAGAGACCATCAAATTATTTACATTATGGCAAATTGTCTTTTGCTCTTTGTTAGTGTCCATTCTCCATTACCTCCTTGCTTTTTATTCTTTTGTGCTTCTTGCTTTTGATTAGTGTTGGCATATGTCTTTTTCCTTCATTTAATTTTAAACTCATTTTTGTCATTTTATTTAATATGGGCTTCTGGTAAGCAGCATGTAGACCTTCATGTTACCTGTAGGTAGAGACATAAATTCCAAGAGTTGCAGGTGGGGAGAGCCCAAGAGAATCCTTGAAAAAGAGTAGAGGGCATGGAAGACTTAGATGTGGCAGATAAAATCATTCCAGAAGAAGAAAGTCCAGCACTAAAGGGCAAAATACAGAGCGCATGTTCATAGCTCTTACTATAGCTTCTGAGGGAGAAACAGAGAGATATAGAGAGAGAGAGAGAAAGAGAGAAGGACCGGTTTCCCTGGAGAGCTTGGCAATGAAAGAAGGAAAAAATAGAGGAAAATTAAAGATATCGTAGAAATAGCAGTAAAGCAGCCAATCCTCATCTTCCTTGCCACCCACCCATAGAGCAGTCTTTAAAAGAAACTGCCCGGAAGAGGGTATGGCAGGAGCATACAATTCGAACTTAGACCCTGTCCATGACATGAAGAGAAAGGGTTTATCATTCTAATTACTCAGCATGTACATTTTACGTTCTTTTTACACTTTTTGTTTTTTCACATGTTACAATTTTGTGTAGCCATTCTCACATGAACTCTTACATGTGGTTCCAGTGTATGTAACAGGTATAAGCACAGTTACTTTTTATGAAGGCAGGTGTTCTGGACCTGCTGCTGCTTGGCATTTAAGTGGCTCCCAAGGTGCCTTTCTGCAGAAGACGGTTTCAAAATCTTGCTCTTTAGTTGTTTGTAGTTTATATCCTCAGTTCTCTGAGGTGTCAGGTTGGTTCCCATTGAATATTTGTGTTGCAGTTGCAATTGATTTTGTTTTATTTATTCTTTTCTGAAATGTATGTTTTTTCATCTTTTCATGTATTGAAATGTGTGTTGACTTAAGGGCTTTAGGTAATACTGTGCTCAGCTTTAAATGAATGGAGCTTTCCTTTTTTTTTTTTTTTTTTGAGATGGAGTCTGTTGCCCAGGCTGGAGTGCAGCAGCATGATCTCAGTTCACTGCAACCTCTGCCTCCCGGGCTCAAGCGATTCATCTCCCTCAGCCTCCTGAGTACCTGGGATTACAGGGGCCCCACCACCAGGCCCAGCTAATTTTTGTATTTTTAGTAGAGATGGGGTTTGCCATTTTGACCAGGTTGGTCTCAAACTCCTGACCTCAAATCATTCGCCTGCCTCAGCGTCCCAAAGTGCTGGGATGACATGCATGAGCCACAGCGCCTGGCCCGAATGAGCTTTTCTTTAAGAAACTCAGTCTACTTTGAAATATTAAGCTGCCTTTTTTATAAATTCAATAGATCAATAATAACAGAGACATTAATTATCCGCTAACTCTCCATGGCAGTCATTATGTGCCAGGCACTGTTTTGAGTCCTTTTTTTTGTGTTAACTCAGCTGGTCTTAAAACCATGTGAGACACCAGACTGTTATTCTCTATATTTTAAACATGAGAGAACTGAGGCAAAGGGAGATAAGTCACTTATTCAAGAAAATGGCTGATCCAGGATTTGAACCTAAGCAGTCTTGAGTGTCTGTGTTCTTAACCATTACTCTGCTTCTTCAGTTAACTTTGGATCCCATTTATACTATTATTTTCAAGACTAGCAGTTTTGCCCAGGAGCAATGGCTCATGCATGTAATCTCAGCACTTTGGGAGGCAAAGGTGGGAGTGTTGCTTGAGGCCAGGTCTTCAAGACCAGCTTGGGCAACATAGTGAGACTTCGTCTTTACAATAAAAAGTTAAAAAATAAATAAAAAGGCTAGCAATTTTATTTAAATGACACGTATATTTTGTTCCATTTCTGACCATTTTCACTGTTGTCGTTCTAGTTTATTGTCTAGTCCACTGCGTTGGTCTCTTATCTTTGCTTCTACTCATAATCTCTTTATAGTCTTTTTTGTTTAGGAGTTACAATAATCCTTTAAAATATAATCAGATAAAATATAAGATTTATTTATTTATTTAGAGACGAATTCTCTGTCTGTCTCCCAGGCTGGAGTGCAGTGGCACAATCTCAGCTCACTGCAATCTCCGCTCCCGGGTTCACGCCATTCTCCTGCCTTAGCCTCCCGAGTAGCTGGGACTATAGTCGCCCGCCACCACGCCTGGCTAATTTTTTTTGTATTTTTAGTAGAAATAGGGTTTCACCATGTTAGCCAGGATGGTCTCAGTCTCCTGACCTCATGATCCACCCACCTTTGCCGCCCAAAATGCTGAGATTACAGGCGTGAGCCACCGCGCCCGGTCCAATAAAGTATAATTTTTTATGGAGTCAGGGTCTTGCTTTGTTACCCAGTCTGGTCTCACTGTCTTCCTCAGATTCCTCCACTGAACTTCTCAATCCATTTAGGATGAAATACAGAGATTTAGAATAAAATGTTTGATTTGTACAGCCCTTCATAATCTGACAGTGGTACTTCTCTGACATCATCTCCCACTTTCCCCTGTACTGCTGAGCTCCAACCACTTTCTTCTGCTTTGCACCTAGATGCTTGCTATTCCTTTTGTGTGGCCTCCTTGCACCCACAGATAACTGCTTAGCTCACATCCTTCCTTGACTTTGGTATCCTTCAAATATCCCCTCCTCAACAAAGCCTTTCCTGACTGTGATACTCAGATTACCAAAACTCACATCACCCATTCAGCTTTTACCCTACATTATGTTTATAGCAGTTAAGCTACTACTTGACCTCCTGAGCTTGAACAAGCCTCCCATCTCAGCTTCCCAAGTAGCTGGGACTACAGGGGCACACTGGCCTACTTGGCTAATTTTTGTATTTTCTTGTAGAGACAAGGTTTCACCATGTTGCCCAGGTTGGTCTCGAACTCTGGAGCTCAAGAAATCCGCCTATTCAGTCTCCCAAAGTGCTGGGGTTAATAGGCGTGAGCCACCGCACCTGGCCTATTGTCACTTTCATTTGATTGTAAGCTATACGGCAGTAAGACCTTGTGGGTCTTGTTGACTCAATGGCTAACACATATAGCAGGTGCTCAAAACAGTTTTTTATAAAGGGATGAGTTCTTGCTCTGTTGCCCAGACTGTAGTACAGTGGTATTAGCATAGCTCACTGTAGCCTAGGACTCCTGTGCTCAAGTGATCCTTCTTTCTTAACCTCCCAAGTAGCCGAGACTACAGATGTAACCACCACACCTGGCTAATTTTTACATTTTTTATGGAGACAAGGTCTTGGCTTTGTTCCCCAGTCTGGTCTTAACCTCCTGACTTCAGGGAATCCTCCCGCCTTGACCTCCCAAAGTGGTGGGATTATAGGCCTGAGCCACTGTGCCTGGCCTCAATACATTTTTGTTAAATAAATGGACTAAAGAAATGCATATACTAATGTGTTAGTGCTGTGAGTAAGTGAAAGTGAGTTTGACATTCCTCTTCAACTTTTTCTCTTTGGAACTGGACTCTCAGATTCAGATGCTCAGTATCAGGCCATTGGGTTTTACTCATCTCATTGTTTCTCCCTCACTAGGCCAGTGAGTCAGCAGTAATCCATGAATTCCCTTATTATGTTTGTTGTGAAACATATTTTGGTACCTTTTCAGTTCTCAATTTATTTTTCATGGAAATAAAATTTATCTCATTCTTCTTGAATTGTAATGGTATGCTACACAAAATTGTATACTTAAGATTTTCTAGGAGTGAGTAGTACCTCTTAGACATCATATGTTTAAGCTAGAGCAATGTTTTCAACCTTGTAAAAGTTATCTCTTACCTCCCCAAATATTCAAATTTAAGTTAATTTCCTAGCTCCTTAGCCAGAGGAATTTAATGCTAAGGGATAATGAAGATCAAAATACTAAGAAGTACAAGTTGAGCTTTGGAGTACCACAAACCATTGCAATAGCTAAGGTTTTTTTTTTTTGGTTGGTTGGTTGGTTTGTTTTGCGTGCCCTACCCTAATTTTTATCCCATTGAAAGTAATATCGTTGCTGTCTCCTACTCTTCCTTCTCCTAACTGATAATGTGTGGGCTGTGTTTAATTTACATGTGTAAATCAATTTCACATATTTATTTTTCCTTGGATTTTGGTCAACCTTAATGAAATATGGATGGTTTATTATTATGCCCTATACATATTTATGTAGACATGTTGGTAAAATAAATGATGGGAATTTTACTATTCAAGTAGGACTTTCAGGTTTTTTTTTTACTTTTTTTTTTTGAGACAGGGTCTGGCTCTGTTGCCAAGGCTGGAGTGGCAGTGGTGTGTTCTTGGCTCACTGCAACCTCCACTTCCTGGGCTCAAGCCTCCCACCTCAGCCTCCCAAGTAGCTGGAACTGCAGGTGTGTGCTACTGCGCCTGACTAATTTTTGTATTTTTTTGTAGAGACAGGATTTTGCCATGTTGCCCAGAGTGGGCTTGAACTCCTGGGCTGAAGTGATCTGACCACCTCAGTGTCCCAAAGTGCTGGGGTTATAAATGTGAGCAGCCATGCTAGGCTAGTTTTTTTCATAACACTTTTTATCTAATAATAGGTTTTACCTTCATTATAGGCCCTTCAAATGCTTGAGATGAGGTGAACAGATTACAATTTAAAGCTGTAATGTAGATTTTAAATATTTCGGTAGTGTTTCTAACTTTAATTAAATGATATCTGAGACCTACTCCTATTTTCTGAGCCATGCTTTCTAATTTTTGTTAACTTCAGAAGTTTGTGAGTCATGTTTACCTGTGTCTGTTTCAGTTATAAACCAGTGGACCATAAGCTTATTTGGCTACCCTTGCGGGAGGCATTTGAGGAACTCTTTGCTCAGACATTTTCCAAGAAACAAAACTTTACGTTCTTGGGGCACATTCAGACCTGTTACAGACAGAAACGGTGGCATGATCTCCTGAGACTAATGCAGCATGTACACAAATCTGCTGTTAACAAGGATGGAAAAGAGAGTGAAACTGGTAAGGATGTGACCCAGGCTGCCATGGGGGAGGGCATGGGGCTGGGCTTTAGTTAACAGATTAAGAGTTTTGGTGACGAGTAAAGCAATACAAATTGGAGATTTCTAGGACTTTGGCAGAAGTGACTAATTGTGAAGTATTGTGCCCCATTCTTTACGTGATTTCCGCAAAAACAGATGACTGGTAATGTGCAAGTACTATTTAGTGGTCAGTAAGGCACATTTCCTGAGAAAAAGCCTTGTTTCTGAGGAGCTAGATTCCATAGCCAAGAGGCTTTTGCTGGCTTAGGTTACTTCTGTGTGGTTCCTTATCTGTAAAGCAGGAATAAAAATAACTAGTCCAGAGGGTTGTTGTGAGGGATAAATGAGGCAGTTAATACATGTATATTCATATATCTGGGCTAGTTAGTGTCATGTCTGGCATTTAGTTAGCATTATATAAGTTTTTAGACTTAGTGTTTTGTGTAAGATGCTTACTTTTTGTGTTTTGTTAATTGTATTTGTTTATGTTTAAAAGTTGTATATATTACAACTCAAAATGTGTACTAAATTCTTGTCTTTCTTCTTTTTTAGGGTTACTCATAAAAGAGAAATGGGAAGCATTTGGTCTTAGACTCAACCATGCCCAACAACAGATGAAAATGACTGAAAATACCTTATTGTTTGCATTTGTAGAGGTATTTCTGTTTTTGTTATTCAGCTTATGGGAATGGTGATTTTATGCAAAACACAAAGTTTCAGGCAGGTTACTCTTTTGTATTGTCTTAATGAAATAATGATTTTGGGGAAGATTTTGAAAAATATCCTTCATGGTAATTATGGCAATTATAAGGTCTTAATGAGCACCATTATTTAAATAAAAAATTTAAAAGTACAAATTGATAAATTATAATTGTATATATTTATGAGATACAAAATGGTGTTATGATTTATGAATACAGTGTGAAATAACTAAAGCTCGGCCGGGTGCGGTGGCTCAAGCCTGTAATCCCAGCACTTTGGGAGGCCGAGACGGGCGGATCATGAGGTCAGGAGATCGAGACCATTCCTGGCTAACACGGTGAAACCCCGTCTCTACTAAAAAATACAAAAAAACTAGCCGGGTGAGGTGGTGGGCGCCTGTAGTCCCAGCTGCTCCGGAGGCTGAAGCAGGAGAATAGCGTGAACCCGGGAGGCGGAGCTTGCAGTGAGCTGAGATCCGGCCACTGCACTCCAGCCTGGGCGACAGAGCGAGACTCCGTCTCAAAAAAGAAAAAAAAATTAGACAGAAATAACTAAAGCTCATTAATATATTCATCACTTCACATACCATTTTCTGTGGTGAGAACATTTGAAATGTACTGCCTTAGTAATTTTGAAATGTATAATACATTATTATTTACTATTTATGGCATGGTTACCATGCTGTGCAATATATATCTCACAGGGAAGAAAGCTTATTTTTTCTGTCTAATTTAAGGCTTTGTACTTTCTTTTTTCTTTTTTTTTTTTTTGAGATGGAGTCTCACTCTGTCCCCCAGGCTGGAGTGCAGTGGCACAATCTCAGCTCACTGCAAGCTCCGCCTCCCGGGTTCACACCATTCTCCTGCCTCAGCCTGCTGAGCAGCTGGGACTACAGGTGCATGCCACCATGCCCAGCTAATTTTTTGTTTTTGTATTTTTAGTAGAGACGGTTTCACTGTGTTAGCCAGGATGGTCTCGATCTGACCTCGTAATCTGCCTGTCTCAGCCTCCCAAAGTGTTGGGATTACAGGCGTGAGCCACTGCGCCCGGCCAAGGCTTTATACTTTCGTTACTCTGTACTCCCTAACTCTCCAGCCTCTGCTGACTACCATTCTGCTGGCTGCTGCTTTGAGTTCTCTTGTTTTAGATTTCACATATAAGTGAGAACATGCGATACTTATCTTTCTGTGCCTGGCTTGTTTCACTTAGCATAATATTCTCTCGTTCTATTTATGTCATAGCAAATGACAAAATTTATTTTTTTCAAGCTGAATAAGTTTCCATAGGATTCCATTGTTTACATATATGTAGATATACAACATTTTTTTTATTCATCTGTTGATGGAGACATAGGTTGATTCTGTATCTTGACTATTGTGCATAGTGGTGCAATGAACATGGGATTGCAGACATCCCTTCGACATACTGTTTTCAGATTTTTTGGGGGAATACCCAGAAGTGAGATTGCTGGATCTATTATTATTTTTAAAGATGCAATTGATGACAGATAGTGAACTCTGGATTCTTTCTCTTGCCATGTGTGTTTCCAGGGAAAGAGTGTGTGGCTGTGAGAGGGATTTGGACCCGTTCACTTCAGTGCCCCAATTTTAATCCCAAGGCATGGACATCTCTACTGTTTGCTGTCCTGTAACCCTGTAGGAAGGGTCAACTTGGTTAAATATTTGTGACTTGGGCATTTAAAAAAAATTCATTTCTGTGACAGTCCTTAGATCAAGCCCTAGAGGAAGCAGGAGTCTTACTTGATGTTGTTTTAGTAACAAAGAAAAGGTCTACTCAACCATACGTTATGGGTGTGGAAAATTTGGTCATCAGAATTCTTTTTTTTTTGAGACGGAGTCTGACTCTGTCACCCAGGCTGGAGTGCAGTGGCGCAATCTTGACTCACTGCAACCTCTGCCTCCTGTGTTGAAGCAATTCTCCTGCCTCAGCCTCCAGAGTAGCTGGGATTACAGGTGTGCACCACCGTGCCCAGCTAATTTTTGTATTTTTAGTAGAGATGGAGTTTTGCCATGTTGGCCAGGCTGGTCTTGTCTTGAACTCCTGACCTCAGGTGATCCACGCACCTTAGCCTCCCAGAGTGCTGGAATTACAGGCATGAGCCACTGACCCTGGCCCCAGAACTATTCCTTTTTTTTTTTTTTTTTTTTTTTTTTTTTCTGAGACAGAGTTTTGCTTTTGTCACCCAGGCTGGAGTGCAATGGCATGATCTGGGCTCACTGCAACCTCCGCCTCCCAGGTTCAAGCGTTTCTCCTGCTTCAGCCTCCTGAGTAGCTGGGATTAAGGGTGTGTGCCACCACGCCTGGCTAATTTTTGTATTTTTTAGCAGAGATGGGGTTTCACTATGTTGGTCAGGCTAGTGTTGAACTCCTGACCTCCAGTGACCCGCCCGCCTCAGCCTCCCAAAGTGCTGGGGTTACAGACTTGAGCCACCATGCCCAGCCCAGAATTATTTTTAATAGGATTATTTCTAAAACCAATTAAATTGTTGTGTTCTCAAAACAAGGCTTATGTTTTATGACTTAGTAATATACTGGAGTTAATATATTTGTTCTGTTTTATGTTTTTCAGTGAAATTTGTAGTAGATTCTTTGTTAGGATGAGCATGAAAACAAAAGCATAAAGCAGCTTAATAGTAAAATGGTTTTTGATGTGTCAACTGAGTAGATTATTAGATTTGTTTGTATCACTCTAGGAAATAGAATTTGAAGAGATAACACCAGTGTACTAAAGTCAAAGGATGATGCATTTTGATTTTCAGCAGGTGTGAAAGGCTATGGATGACAATCACTAAACACTCTGGGATTTAGATATTTGTCTAATCTTGGTATAGCCTGACCCTGTATTTATTTTGAGTTTTAATAGCCACTTGGGTGCCTTTGAACACCTGACTACAATGTAAGCTATTTATCTGACCATCCACATAATGAGAGGATTTAGTTTATTGCATCTCTCTGTTAGGCTCAAAGATATTCCCTTGACCCTTTTGGACATTTAAAAAATTAACTTGGCCTTAACTCTACCTATCTGCTGTCAGCCAGTGGGCAGTTAAGGTATAGGAAATCTTTCCTACTTGATGGGCCTATACCTTGATGGGCCTATGCCTCTATTTCTAACCCTGCTTGCATAACTATTCTTGGCAAATGTGCCTTTATTTGACACATTCTTAACATTTTATTTTATCTTTTTCTAGGGTACATTAGCTCAGGCTGTAAAGAAAGGAGAGTGGATCTTGTTGGATGAGATTAACTTGGCTGCTCCAGAAATACTAGAATGTCTGAGTGGTTTGCTTGAAGGATCCTCTGGATCCCTAGTGTTGCTGGATCGAGGAGACACAGGTAGTAGCACTTGAGTCCCTTGGGATTTGACTTGGTGTCCAGCCCTACAGCCACTTTAGAGTGAGATTTTTTTTTTTTTTTTTGGTTAGAAGGATGACGTGGGCCTCCCAATGGAATTTGTTCATTCTTTAGATATTAATTTTCTGCAAAGTGCATTGAGCTGTTGTTGGGTGGTATGGGGAATACAAAGAAGAATAGTATAATTTGACAAAGTGTTTGAGTTGTGGATAATAGACACACTTATAAAATAACAGGTGAATGGTTGGTAAAAGATAAGTAACAGTGAATAAACATACCACAAAAGACTGCAGTATAAGATTAGATTGAATACATAGGTCTGGAAAGTTATTTCAGGGGAGTTTCAGAAAAGACAAGGATGGTGTGAGTAGCCAGCATCAGGCTGGCTGGCTCTGGGGGGTTCTGTGGAATTAGATAATCATACCTTTGTTGAAAATTTATAATTTTCTCTTAACAGAGCCACTGGTTCGGCATCCTGACTTCCGTTTATTTGCCTGCATGAATCCAGCAACTGATGTAGGCAAAAGAAATCTCCCACCAGGAATAAGAAACAGGTGAGGGGTTGGTTCTTGGAGACTTTCTTTTTTTGCAACAGGTTCTTGCTCTGTTGCAAAGGTTGGAGTGCAGTGGTGTGATCTTGGCTCACTGCAAGTCCCCAGTTCAAGCGGTCCTCCCACCTCCCACCTCAGACTCCTGAATAGCCAGGATTATGGGCACATGCCACCACCCCCAGCTATTTTTTTTTTTTTCTTTTTTTTTTGAGACAGAGTCTTGCTCTGTTGCCCAGGCTGGAGTGCAGTGATGTGATTTTGGCTCACCACAACCTCCACCTCCTGGGTTCAAGTGATTCTCCTGCTTCAGCCTCCCGAGTAGCTGGGACTACAGGCATGCGCCACCATGCCTGGCTAATTTCTCTTTTTTTTTTTTTTTTTAAGTAGACACGGGGTTTCACTCCTTTGGCCAGGCTGGTCTCGAACTCCTGACCTTGTGATCCGCCCACCTCAGCCTCCCAAAGTGCTGGGATTACAGGTGTGAGCCACTGCGCCCGGCCTCAATTTTTTGTATTTTTAGCAGAGATGGGATTTCGCCATGTTGCCTAGGCTGGTTTCTAACTGGGCTCAAGCGATTTGCCTGTCTCGACTTCCCACAGTGCTGGGATTACCAAAACTTCCTTTTAAGATTCTCTTTATTTATAGATTGGTAATATTAATGTAACCAAACTTTAGAGCAATGCTTGAAATTGCCTCTGATAGAGGAATCTTTATTACCTTATTTGTCATATTCCTCTACTTTCTGTAGGTGGTAGGCATATGGGAATCTTCAGAACACTGGAGAATTTTTCCCTTTGTGTTAGTATGACAGTGGATATTGTTGAAAATAAAAATCTTTCCTTCCTCAGATAATCTTTTGGCGATTAGAAAAATTTCATAACACAATATAACAGGAAAACATATACCAGTATACATACATTTTAGGAACACAGTCCTCTTTGGATGAGGCTAATAATTTGAAAAGGCCTTTTAAGTTTCTTTTATTTTTCACCAGTAAGCACTGACATGAACAAAGTACTTAGTTGTTGGTGTTTTATGTATGTAACATTTGGGAAAAAATAAATGACCAGATTTATTATTGGTAACTGTTTACTTCATTTTGAGTTTTAAAATAGTAACTTTATTAGATCCTGTCTTTTCATTATAAAGTAATAAAAGCTTCTTAGGGAAGCTTTAGAAACTACATTAAAGTAGTTGTTTTCTCTTCAACCATTTTGTTTTGATATTGAGGGGCTTTTATTGCACTTAGTTTTAGACAAATTTGGTTATGATAAACACCTGAAAATGAGGATAATTAATTCTTATTTTGTGTCTTTTCTTCTTGTAAGGACTATACATAGAAGACTTATTGCATAGAAGAAGCAATAATGGTATATTTTTGGTAATGGTTACATTGTCCTTTAATTATGATCAGTTTCTATCTCAGGTTGAAAGACATTTTATACTATAAGCAGTTAAAATAAGCTGACATAGCTTCTTCTGTTTCATGTTTTTCTGTTGTCAGCGTAATTGTATTAACTTCCTAAAATGTGTTTATTATGTATTGTTTTACAGGTTCACAGAACTTTATGTAGAAGAATTGGAAAGCAAAGAAGACTTACAGGTTCTTATTGTAGATTATCTGAAAGGATTGAGTGTGAACAAGAATACAGTGCAAGGAATCATAAAGTAGGTTCCCTTTGGTATGTCTTTATAAACTCTTTCTCTGAACATGAAAATGTGCTACTCGTGCACACACACAAATATGTATTCTTTTTTACTTCTAACTTGAGAAAACTGGTAGCAGGATTATTATTTAGATTCTCTGGTAAAGTTGGAACCTGGTATGAACTCCTTCAGGTTTTTCTGAGGAAATTACATAGAAAGCTATGAATCACTACTTATGAGAAGATATAAACTATCAGATAATGCTCTCCTGATTACTTGTATATTCATAGCTGAGAGTTTGAATTCTTGGAGATGTACATGGCTTGCGTTTTGACCTGTCTTGAGGAAGGTTACTTTTCTATTTGCAATATTTGTAGTAGCTACGTGGGATATAAGGAGAAAAGGGTTAATATAATTGTGTCAGGTTTGGAATTAATGGAAGCTTAGCCTAATAAATAATAGAGTCGTTGTGTGGCTTGGTGCTTTAATTTGAGACTTATTCCTGTTTTTTGTATGCCATATGGACAATGTGCAATCTTTTGTGTCAGATAACCTCAATTGTAGTATTGGTTCTATGAGAAACTCATTGTGTCATTCTGGGCCACTAACTTAACTGTGTGTTCTCCAGAAAGAAATACAACATGTAAAAGGATTGAAATAGGGTGATATTAATGTTTTACTATACATTTGTGTATTTTTTCTCTTCCTTAATACAAATACTTATTGAGTGCCCTGGTGCTAGGGATATAGCTATGAGTAAGGCAGACAAAATCCTGGTTCTTCTCATTGAGCTTTAATTCTAGAGAAGTCATGTACTTTAATTTTAGATTGTGATAAGTGAAAAAAATTACATATAAAACTGAGTAGGATGTAAGAAAATGAAGACTTGGAGCTCTATTTTTTTTTTTTTGGATACAGGAGCTTTGCTTTGTTGTGCAGGCTGGTCTTGAACCCCTGGCCTCAAGTGGTCTGCCAGCCTTAGTCTCCCAAAGTGCTGAAATTACAGGGATGAGCTACAGCACCTGGTCTTGAAATCCTATATTAAATATTTTAGTCAATGAGGCGTGTGTTTAGAATGCTTCAGAATGGTTTACCACACCACACCCTAAATTGGAATACTTTTTGTTAGCCAAGAATATTTGGACAAAAGTGTAAATATGTATAGTTAAGATTCCAGATGCTAAAGGTAAACTTGTATAAGTGCCTCATTTTATCTAAAGAGGTAGATAAAAAGATAAAATGAGGTACTTATAAAATACTGATAGCACAAGTAGTATATATTCCATATATTAAAAACCCAGTTCCAAAATGTAGATTCTTTCTACAAAAGAAAAAATATTTTTTTAGATAGCAAAGAGGTAAGACAAAGCCCATTTGGGCAGGAACTTGGATTTCATCTGTGATGCATGCACACTTGGTTACATTTGATCTTGTGGTGCTAATTGATCATGAATTTCACAAAGTGCAAGATATTCATGTTTCAGTCTGAAACTTTTCCCATCCTGTCATCATTTGGATATCTAAAGTGTGGTAGTGACAATAGTAGTGGTCATCGTATCCTCCTGCTTTTTAATGTTTTGTCAGTACTGATTATAGCCATATTTGTAGCCTTTCAAAACACCATGCATTGTTTGCCATCTTTATTCATCCCCATTTTAGATTGCACAGGAACTTTGTTTGCCTCTTAAGCTTGAACAGACTGTGGAACACAGAAGCTTCTCAACTCTCTTTATCAGTACCTTTTTGCTAGAGGAATTGCACATTGTACTTTCCAGTTTCCCAAAGGAAATAGGTGTTCATTTTTTTTTATTTTGAAAGATAGCTCTGAGTACATGAAAAGTAGATTTAAAAGAGACTAAGATATTTTGATGCATGCCCTAGGAAGTTGTATGCAAGCATGACCATTTCTGATCTAAAAAATGTCCTTTGGGTTTTCTGTAGAGAATTGATAATAATGGATACCTATTAGTAAATAAAATTGCCTGACCTTTATTCTATTTGTAGCTTCTACACAGCTTTGCGGAAAGAATCGGGGACCAAATTGGTGGATGGCACTGGCCACAGACCTCACTACAGCCTTCGAACTCTGTGCCGGGCCCTGCGATTTGCAGCCTCCAATCCATGTGGCAACATTCAGCGCTCACTCTATGAGGTCTTTCTGAAGTCTCTTTGACAGGATATGAGCTTGCTGGATGGGTTCATAAGAAGGAAGGAATAGGGATGCATATGCCAGATTGCCTGTGCTTTCCAGTTAGTCAGATCAGCCCAGAATACCTCATACCAGATCTACCCTGTCTTTTTATATTAAATATTTAACTTTTATTTTAAAATTTTATTTTAATTATACATAAAGATAGGGTGTCACTGTGTTCCCACTCTGGTCTCAAACTCCTGGGCTCAAGCTGTCCTCCTGCCTTGGCCTCCCAAAGTGCTGAGATTACAGGGGTGAACCATCGTGACTGGCCTACCCTTCCCTTTATCTACCACCTTACTATATTTAAAAGTTGGGAAGCAGCATCACCCAAGAGGTTAAATTTTGTTCTGGAAGTAAGTTTGGTTGTATTGCAGAAGGTTACTTAGCATTATGCATATTTGTGTTTTCTTTCTAGGGTTTTTGTTTGGGTTTCTTAACACAGCTTGACAGGGCATCACACCCAATAGTTCAGAAGCTCATCTGTCAACACGTCGTCTCTGGCAATGTCAAGAGTCTGCTGAAGCAGGTATGTTCTTTTGTTATTTTTGACTTGTTATACTTGAGAGGCTGAATTACCAAATTTTCAGCTGTTTGGTTTTTTGTTGTTTTTTTTCACGTAACTTTTTAATTATAAAGGTAATCTGTTGCAAAAAGTTTAAACATTACAGAAACGTACGTTTAGATGGTGCAAGTTTCCAATAAGCGTGCTCTTTGGATATTTAAATACTGTGGATAATGTTTCCAGATAAATTGTATAATGTATGTATTTTATTTTCTTACATATCCGAATTTTGGTATGTATGTGTTGATTTATTGAGGTAAATTGTAATATGCATTTAATGTAAGTGGGACTGTCTCATAAGAATATTCTTTTTCTTGGGGATAGAGTCTTGCTGTGTCGCCCAGGCTGGAGTGCAGTGGTGTAATCTCGGCTCACGGCATTCTCCCCCTCCCTGGCTGAAGTGATTCTCCTGTCTCAGCCTCCCGAGTAGATGGGATTACAAGCACATGCCGCTATGCCCAGCTCATATTTGTAATTTTAGTAGAGACTGGGTTTCACCTTGTTGGCCAGGCTGATCTCAAACTCCTGACCTCGTGATCCGTCTGCCTCGGCCTCTCAAAATGCTGGGATTATAGGCGTGAGTCACCGTGCTCGGCCCATAAGAATATTTTGTAACTTTCCTTTTTAAACTAACTGAATCTTGGGTATATTTTTGTTTTTGTACCAGAATTCATTGTGACATGCCTTCTAAGGGCCACATAGCATTTCACTGGATGGGTACACCATAGTTTCACTATCTGCATAGTTTAACTACACAGTTAGGTATGATCTATACCTTCTGATTAATGGTTGGGCCTTTTTTGAGGGGGCATTAGTGTGGGCACTATTATAAGCAATAGCCATTTTGGGTTTGACAGGAAATTACAGAATAGCATGGGACTGAAAGAGGCTGAGAGAAACTGACTCACAATCAACATGTAAATTGGCTTGTTTACATGTTGATTGCTTATTCATTAGGAAGAGAGAGCCCTTGGGACTTGGGGTTTCTTTGGACTCAGCCTTTTAAAAAATGATACAAGTAACACATGCGTAAATACTTTTGGTAAATTGTAAAAACATTGAGAAAAAACTCAGGTTTGCTTTTACCATTGTTGTAATCAAATACCAGTCTCTTCCAGTTGGTCTTTTTGTGTGTGTGTGCCTCAGGGTGTGATAGAAACTTAAAAAGATCCTTCCTCTCCTCCCCCTGTTGCTTCTCAACTCAACTGAGGAGGCCTTAAAAGCAGGGCCTAGACGTGTAGCTTGAAATCTGGGGACCAAATGCTCTAGAAGAGTACTTTTCCATAGTTACAGATTTGACCACCATTTAGCGATTCTTTTACTTATAAAAATGGGATTTTGTATAATCGAACCTAGTAACTTAAACCATATCTCAGCAAGTTATGTCATTATCCACAATATTATCCTTAATGGGCTAGTTGCTCTGAAAAGTCAGTTTTATTTTTAATGTATTCCAGGCAATCCAGAGTGTGATACTGCAAAACCTCCTTCCTTACAACAACACTGGCCCTTTTTAGGGGAACATGGTTTATATGAAATTCATGTTTTTGTTAAAAGTATTTGGAGTGGGCATTTTGATATGTGAGAGAAGAAAACTGATACATAAACCTCCTGGGAATTTGTTTTGATTCAGTTTTTTTTCCAAACCCACCTACTCTACTTAATTTTTAAAACCAATATATAACACCATTTTGTTGTCATTCCTCATAATTTTATGTTCGTATTTCACCGAGTTTTAATGTTGAAAGTATGCAGAACAAGACAGCTTGTTCAACAAGTAGCTCTTTTCCTGCTTTATGCTCTTCTCTGAAAGAATGCGCAACTGTGGGTTATTCCTTGAACTTCTGTGTCTTTCAGCCTATTCCAGAGCCAAAAGGAGGTCGGCTTATCCAGGTTGAAGGTTACTGGATTGTGGTGGGAGACAAGGAGCCTACAATAGATGAGACGTACATTCTGACATCTTCTGTGAAGCTGAACCTGAGAGATATAGTCCGAGTTGTTTCTGCAGGGTGTGTGGGATTTTTTCTCGCTGTCCTGAACTTGATAACAGGCATAGGCATTGATTACATTTTGGTCTAACTTCCTTAACTTTCAAAGAGCTTTATTCTTATTCATTGGCCAACTGAACAGTTACTTACAAAAGTCAGTACTATAACTTTTTCCTGGTAGAAAACGTTGTTTCTAGTTGTGCAGCTTTGGAGGGAGCACTATGGATGCAGATGATTTTATCTATCTTTAAAGTTGTCTTTTGTTATTTTACTGATAAATACCGCAAACTATTCAGTAAATGAGTAAAAGTTCTACTTACAGTTTCTTAGAAATGTTGCCAGCATAGTTGAAATTGCTTTCCTTAGTATTTTTTGAGGAATAATTTTACAAAGAAACTTCTCAGAGTATAGGAATAAAATGTTCTTTGCTTCTTGCAATTTCCAGAAATGTAAAAAGGAAAAAAAAAAGAAAAAAAATGCTCTTTTAATGATGCTGTTAAATGATGTTGTCATTCTTTAAAAAACAAACAAACAAAAAACAGTACTTGGCCAAGTGCAGTGGCTCATCATGCCTGTAATCCCAGCACTGTGGGAGGCCAAGGCGGTTGGATCACTTGAGCCCAGGGTTTTGAGACCAGCCTGGGCAACATGGCAAAACTCTGTCTCTGCAAAAAATACAAGGTTTAGCTGGTCTTGGTGGTGCATGTCTGTAGTCCCAGCTACTCAAGAGGCTGAGGTGGGAGGATCACTTGAGCCTGGGAGGTCGAGGCTGCAGTGAGCTATGATTGTGCCACCACACTCCAGCCTGGGTAACAGAGTGAAACCCTGTGTCAAACAAAACAAACCAATACTCAGTTCTGGTTTCTCAGCTTTGTAAGTTTTTGTTGTTTTAAGTTGCTTAATTGGCTAATCTTTTACAGAACCTATCCAGTGCTGATTCAGGGAGAGACATCAGTTGGTAAAACAAGCCTGATCCAGTGGCTGGCTGCAGCTACTGGCAACCACTGTGTGCGTATTAACAATCACGAACACACGGATATCCAGGAGTACATTGGTTGTTACACATCTGACTCCTCAGGGAAGCTTGTCTTTAAAGAAGGTAGGGTTAAGATTCCATTCCATGAACATAGGTGTTTATTCTTTCACATACATTTCCTTAAGTAATATTCTTCATCCTTTCCAGTTGAGAGGCACATGGACCTTTGCTGTAACAACCAGCTTTTCTTGATGCCTGAGCTAAGATAGTTGAGGGGTGATGCATAAGTTGCTGGCTTTCTTTAGGTTCTACTAACCTTGCTGGCTGTATACAGGACTAGGGCCAAATTTTCAAGAGGGGAGTTGAGCTGCTGCTTTATTTTCTAGGGACTCAGATAATGGGGTTAGTGTTAGCCAAAGCAGGTGGGAATAGACAACAGAATGTGGTGACTTAAATGAAATTAGACTGCAGGGGAAAGATTACACAAGAAACATGAGGTATTTTCAGCCTTGGATTCTTTTCTGTGGGGAAAAAAGGGACTATTTTAATTGAAAATTGTTCCTCCTTGATCTGCAGTGTCATAATTTGTTTTGAGGCAAGACTAGCTACAGAAAGTAATTTGCTTTGAAATTTAATGATAGGCCGGGCGCGGTGGCTCAAGCCTGTAATCCCAGCACTTTGGGAGGCCGAGGCGGGCGGATCACGAGGTCAGGAGATCGAGACCATCCTGGCTAATACGGTGAAACCCCATCTCTACTAAAAAAATACAAAAAAACTAGCCGGGCGAGGTGGCGGGCGCCTGTAGTCCCAGCTACTCCGGAGGCTGAGGCAGGAGAATGGCGTGAACCTGGGAGGCGGAGCTTGCAGTGAGCTGAGATCCGGCCACTGCACTCCAGCCTGGGCGGCAGAGCAAGACTCCGTCTCAAAAAAAAAGAAATTTAATGATAACCTAGGATTTGTTGATTTGTACATAACACATTTTAAAACTTTGGACATACACTGTTTGTTTCTTCCTAGGTGTTCTTATTGATGCTATGAGAAAAGGCTATTGGATTATTTTAGATGAATTAAATTTGGCCCCTACTGATGTGTTAGAGGCACTGAATAGGCTGTTGGATGATAACCGTGAATTGCTCGTAACAGAAACACAGGAAGTTGTTAAAGCACACCCTCGGTTTATGCTTTTTGCCACCCAAAATCCCCCAGGACTTTATGGAGGCAGAAAGGTGTGTAGCATTTATCTCCTCCCTTTAATTTGTTACCACATCAGATTGTAGATTTTTCGTAGTAAGAATGAAATGTTTTTACCTCTCCTTTAATATTTTATGGTGAATGTCAGAGCCTCCATATTGGAAATTAAAAGGCACCTTTTACTGTATTCTTTCTGTGCTTTGTCTAGGTCCTTTCTAGAGCCTTCAGGAATCGGTTTGTGGAATTGCACTTTGATGAGTTACCTAGCTCTGAGCTGGAAACAATCTTGCACAAGCGGTGTAGTTTGCCACCCTCTTACTGCAGCAAGTTGGTTAAAGTCATGTTGGATCTTCAGGTACTTAGTTTCAAATGGAATGTGTTGATTATAGTTGGTGATCAAAATTTCATGGCTTCTTTTGTTAGAAAAAAGAATCTGTCTGTTGATGTATTTTTCCAAGTAGAGATTTTTTTTTTGTAAGACACAACTGTCCTGGCTGGAGTGTAGTAGCACAATCATAGCTCGTTGCAGCCTCGACCTCCTGGGCTCAGGTGATCCTCCCATCTCTGACTACTCACTCCTTAGTAGCTGGGACCACAGATGTACATTGCCATGCCAGGCTACTTTTTTTTTTTTTTTTTTGTAGAGACAAGGTTTCGCCATGTTGCCCAGGCTGGTCTCGAACTCCTGGGCTCAAGGGAACCACCCACCTTGGTCTTCCAAAGTTTTGGGATTACAGGTGTGAACCACAGTTCTTGGCCTTCAAGTAGAGGTCTTTTAAATGCTTCCCACTAATATATATTTTAGTTTTCTTTTATCAATCAACTTTTCTGATATTTACATAAAATTTTTCTGATATTTACATATGATGATAATTTTGTATTTGTTCATAATATTGAAGCATTTTGTTTAGAATGGAATTTGGCTTAGGGAAAACTGCAGTTTTGGTTTTTAAAGGGATATAGTCCTTGAATGGACATAATTAAAGAGATCAATTCTTTTTTTTTTTTTGAGACGGGGTCTCCCTCTGCCCCCCAGGCTGGAGTGCTGTGGCTGGATCTCAGCTCACTGCAAGCTCCGCCTCCTGGGTTCATGCCATTCTCCTGCCTCAGCCTCCCGAGTAGCTGGGACTACAGGCGCCCACCACCTCGCCCGGCTAATTTTTTTGTATTTTTTTTAGTAGAGACGGGGTTTCACCATGTTAGCCAGGATGGTCTCTATCTCCTGACCTCGTGATCCGCCCGTCTCAGCCTCCCAAGAGATCAATTCTTTATGGCTCGCCCTAGTCAACTGCAAAGCTACAACTGATCTTTACAAATTCCATTTATCTTATGGGGTTAAATTATTATTATTTTTTTTGAGACGGAGTCTCACTCTGTCACCCAGGCTGGAGTGCAGTGGTGCGATCTCAGCTCACTGCAAGCTCCACCTCCCGAGTTCACGCCATTCTCCTGCCTTAGCCTCCCACGTCGCTGGGACTACAGGCGCCCGCCACCACGCCCGGCTAATTTTTTGTATTTTTAGTAGAGACAGGGTTTCACCGTGTTAGCCAGGATGGTTTCGATCTCCTGACCTCGTGATCTGCCCGCCTCGGCCTCTCAGAGTGCTGGGATTATAGGCATGAGCCTCTGTGCCCAGCCAAAATTATTCTTTACCAGAAAGTATACATTGTCAAACTTCTTTAGAAAGCTAAGCATAATGAAGACTCCTATCATTATGGTTCCACGTTGTTTCACTAATCTTCCTGCATCTTTGCCACCATTTGCATTACTTTTTGTTTGGTTGTTTTTTGAGATGGAGCCTTGCTTTGTCGCCAGACTGGAGTGCAGTGGTGTGATCTCGGCTCACTGCAACCTCTGCCTCTCGGGTTCAAGCCATTCCCCTGCCTCAGCCTCCTGAGTAGCTGGGACTACAGGCGTGTACCACCACGCTTGGTTAATTTTTTGTATTTTTAGTAGAGAGGGGATTTCACCATATTGGCCAGGATGGTCTTGATCTCCTGACCTCATGATCTGCCCGGCTTGGCCTCCCAAAGTGCTGGGATTACAGGTGTGAGCCACCGCTCCTGGCCCATTTGCATTACTATTAATCATCTTTTTTCTATGTGGCATAAGAAATGTGGAATTCCATTTTATATTATTAATTTAAAATGAATTTGAACATTTTTCTTCAGAATATTACAAGTTATTTGCATTAAAAATTAATCTCATTCAGTGAAATGAAATCATTTTAATGAGAGCATAAATTTGTTGCAAATTTTATATACATTGTACTACAGACTTACCAAGCATTGCAGCTAATGCCACTTTTCATTTGTTTTGATACTTCAACAGTCCTATCGCAGAAGTTCTTCAGTGTTTGCTGGAAAGCAGGGCTTCATCACCCTTCGTGATCTGTTCAGATGGGCTGAAAGATACAGACTGGCTGAGCCGACTGAGAAGGAGTATGACTGGCTACAGCATTTAGCCAATGATGGTGTGTTTTCAGTCAGATGCTCTCAATATATAGTTATGTTAAATGTCAAACTTTTTATTAAAACAAATCTTACCTCACATTGTGATTGATACATACATTTGACTAGGTATTCCAGAGAGCCTGTTTCCCTCCAGTTCTAACAGCTTTTGTAAGTGATCTTATTCTTGCAGGCCTCCATGCTAATAAGGACTGGTTGCTAAGGTTTTCTTACTCTTTGCTTCAGGTAGCCACATGGGGGAGTCAGGATATGGGCATAGCCTCTTTGGGAGTTTAGGCAGATGGTTGATGGTAGCTTTGTGGGCCATTTTTCTGCAGTGTCACCACAGGTGGTCTGGCTAGTACCTTACAGACTAGCCTTACTAGCCTTACAGAAAGCTGATTTGTCAGAAAACATTGGCATTTTGAGAGAAAGAATTTATATAACCCAAGGCTCAGATTTTGTTGTTTTCCTTTAATGCATGGGAAAATGTGTTACTGTTCGTGATAGGATACAAAGTGTTTTGGAATCTTCTGATTTGAAAAGTGCTGATGATTGATTAATGGGCTAGTTAATAAGTAAGAAGAGTATGTAAAACTAGTAGTTATTCTCTACTTGTAAAGAATATTTACATAGAGGAATACTTTTTTAAAAACTTTTTTTTTGAGACAGTGTCTCCCTCTGTAGCCCCGGCTGGAGTGCAGTGGCGTGATCTCAGCTCACTATAACCTCCACCTCCTGGTTCTGGGTCCTAGTTCAAGCAGTTCTCCTGCCTCAGCCTCCTGAGTAGCTGGGATTATAGGCATGCGCCACCATGCCTGGCTAATTTTTGTATTTTTAATAGCGGTGGGGTTTCACCATGTTGGCCAGGGTGGTCTTAAACTCCTGACCTTGTGATCTGCCCACCTCGGCCTCCCAAAGTGCTGAGATTACAAGAGTTAGCCACCGTGCCCAGCAAAACTTTTTTATTGAGATGTAACATACAGTAAAGCATTTTCCCATGTAAAGCATCACCTAGACCAAGATTTAGAATATTTCTAATAACTCAGTAGGTCTCTTGCCAGTGGAGGTAACCACTACCCTGACTGCTGTCACTACTAACTGACTCCTGTCTGATTATCACTACTAATCTGATTGAAAAGAATTTTGTCTGTCCTTGAGTTTCACCTAGCTGACATCCTGCAGTATGTACTCTTTGGGTTCTGGGTGTTTCACTAAACTGGATGTGAGATTCAGTCATGCTGTTATGTGTATCAGGACTTCATTCTTTTTTTTTTTTTTTTTTTTTTTTGAGATGGAGTCTCGCTCTGTCGCTGGAGTGCAGTGGCCGGATCTCAGCACACTGCAAGCTCCGCCTCCCGGGTTCCCGCCATTCTCCTGCCTCAGCCTCCCGAGTAGCTGGGACTACAGGCACCGCCACCTCCCCGGCTAGTTTTTTGTATTTTTTAGTAGAGACGGGGTTTCACCGTGTTAGCCAGGATGGTCTCGATCTCCTGACCTTGTGATCCGCCCGTCTCGGCCTCCCAAAGTGCTGGGATTACAGGCTTGAGCCACCGCGCCCGGCCCCTTTTTCTTTTTATATGGTAATCCACTGTATGAAGATGCCACAGTTTGTTTATCCATTCTCTTGGTTATGGACATCTGGATCATTTTAATTTTTTAGTTATGAATAAAGCGTCTCTGAACATCGTGTGTATGTTTTTTGACACACACATGTTCATTTGTGTTTGGGGATACTAGAAGTCCTATCGCTGAGGCATAGGGCAGGTATATGGTTAGTTGTAATAGGCTCTCCTAGTTTTCCCATGTAGTTCTTCAGATTTCTACTTCACCAGCGGCGTATGAGAGTTGCTCTTGTTCCATATTCTCAGTGTCCCTTGGTGTTTCCAGTAGACACTTGACGATTCCTTTCCTCTTCTTCCTCCTCCTTCTCCCAGGTTACATGCTTCTGGCAGGTCGAGTCAGGAAGCAGGAGGAAGTTGATGTGATTCAAGAAGTCCTTGAGAAACATTTCAAGAAAAAATTGTGTCCTCAGTCTCTTTTCTCCAAAGAAAATGTTGTAAAATTGCTGGGTGAGTAGGCCAAAATCCCTAGAGGAGTATGATTTGAGTTGTACTCGTTAGAATCTAAATATTTATCTTTTCTTGGATAGGTAAATTGTCTACTGAGATATCCACATTGGAATCTAACTTCGGCCACATCGTGTGGACTGAGGGCATGCGGAGACTCGCGATGCTGGTGGGAAGGGCATTGGAATTTGGTGAACCTGTGCTGCTGGTTGGAGACACTGGGTAAAGATCTGTGACAGTGACTCATGAGGGTTCATTTCAATTCCATGGGATTACGTGAGTTATTGCTGAAAAACTCATGAAAGTATTAATCCCCCCCTTTCCTCCTTCTTCTTTTTTCTCTTTTTAAGGAAGAAACTAAGAGCAGGTGGGGTCTGGGGAGGGATAGCATTAGGAGAAATACCTAATGTAAATGACGACTTGATGGATGCAGCAAACCATCATGGCACATGTATACCTATGTAACAAAGCTGCACATTCTGCACATGTACTCTAAAAAAAAACAAGAAGAAACTGAGAGATCTATTACTGTTTAGTTTCCTCTACCTTCAGACTAGTTCTTTGTTTATGGAAAAGAATGACTTTATTATTACTATTTTTGGAGATGGGGTCTCACTCTGTTGTCCAGGCTGAAGTGCAGTGGTGCAATATGGCTCACTGCAGCCTTGACTTTCTGGACTCAAGTGATCTTCCTGGCTCAGCCTCCCAAGTAGCTGGGACTACAGGCATGCACCACCACCCTTGGCTAATTTTTAATTTTTTTTGTAAAGTCAGAGTCTCAGCTGGTTTTGGTGGTTCATGCCTGCAATCACGGAACTTTGGGAGGCTGAGGCAGGTGGATCACTTGAGCTGAGGAGTTTGAGACCAGCCTGGGCAACATGGCAAAACCCCGTCTCTACTAAAAATACAAAAATTAGCTGGTTTTATTGGCGTCTGCCTGCAGTCCTAGCTACTCAGGAGGCTGAGGTAGAAGAATCGCTTGAGCCTGGGAGTCAAGAGATTGCACTGAACTGATATCATGCCATTGCACTCCAGCCTGGGCAACAAGAGTGAAGCCCTGCCTTAAAAAAAAGATGGAGTCTCACTGTGTTGTCCAGACTGGTCTTGAACTCCTGGGCCCAAGTGATCCTCCTGCCTTGGCCTCCCAAAGTGTTGGAATTACAGGCATGAGCCACTGTACCTGGCAAGAATGATTTTTTGCTTCATTGCATTGAGGGCAGTTTTTGTCTGTTTAGTTCTTTTAAACAGTGAGATTCATTCTATACGTGTATAGAGAAGAGCAGATAAACTAGTGTCTCTTGAAAGTCTATAAAGTCTGTAAGGATTAGATTTCTTTTCTCTCCCTTGGTGGTGGCTTTTTTTTTTTTTTTTTAAGGTGGCATTTCGCTCTTGTCACCCAGGCTGGACTGCAATGTCGCAATCTCGGCACTCCACAACCTCCGCCTCCTGGGTTCAAGTGATTCTCCTGCCTCAGCCTCCCAAAGTGCTAGGGTTGCAGGCATGAGCCACTGCGCCCAGCCGGTGGTTGTTGATAGAACTAGGATGGAGTTTGTGCAGTACATACCTTCTGGATAAGGAATATGGGAGAGTGCAGTCGTGCAGAGGGGTGCCGTGAGCCTGGGGTTGAGGTTCCACACTGGCCAGCACTGTTTGCTGCTGCAGTGAGACTCCTACAGTGGTTCTTCTCTTTTGCTGAGGGGGGTGTTTATGGATGTGTATTTGAAACACATACCTTGTTAATCAGTTGCATATCTCTAACAGGTGTGGGAAAACTACTATCTGTCAGGTATTTGCATCCTTGGCAAATCAGAAATTATACTCTGTCAGCTGCCACTTACACATGGAGACATCAGACTTCCTGGGTGGCCTGCGGCCAGTGAGACAAAAGCCAAACGACAAGGTTTGTCCAGCAGCAGGTGTTCCAGTTATTTTAAAAAACTGCAGTTAGCTGTGCATGAGTCTGTGGTGGGGTTTCTGGAGCTGGGTTCTGGTTTGGTTAAATGTGCATATCTGCAGATTTTCTCTGGTCTACAAGGGCCTTCACAAGCATTCTGGTGTGCAAGTTCTATCTCCTGTTCTCAGATTCTTACTTTCCTCGGAATGCCTACTTCACCCCTGGAAACACCAGCCAGCTGCATGTATATTGTCTGTGGAGCCACCTGCCCTTTAATTTTCCCCACTTTTTCAAATTATAGGAAGAAATTGACACATCAAGACTCTTTGAGTGGCATGATGGGCCTCTGGTTCAGGCCATGAAGGAGGATGGCTTTTTCCTCTTGGATGAGATCTCATTGGCCGATGACTCTGTCTTGGAAAGACTCAACAGGTACATGCCTGAGAGGTTTGCCTTGTGTTTGATATTTTTGCTCAGGTGATTGATGTGATTTTTATAGATAATCTTGTGCACAGTAATCCTCCTCATAGGTGCACCTTAGTAAATGCTTGAAATTACTGATGTATTACCATGTCTTTTGGCTTTAGCATTCAATGTTTCCTAAATTTCTAGGTTTTTTTTTTTTTGGTATAAATAATCAGAACAATGGGATCATGGAATGGCAGGGCTAAAACATGAGCCAAAGTCAAAACTATTTTTTAAGGTGAATTATATGCCTACTCTCTTAAAATTTTGAAAGAACTGGCCGGGCGCGGTGGCTCAAGCCTGTAATCCCAGCACTTTGGGAGGCCGAGACGGGCGGATCACGAGGTCAGGAGATCGAGACCATCCTGGTTAACATGGTGAAACCCCGTCTCTACTAAAAAAATACAAAAAACTAGCTGGGCGAGGTGGCGGGCGCCTGTAGTCCCAGCTACTCGGGAGGCTGAGGCAGGAGAATGGCTTAAACCCGGGAGACGGAGGTTGCAGTGAGCTGAGATCCGGCCACTGCACTCCAGCCTGGGCGACAGAGCGAGACTCTGTCTCAAAAAAAAATTTTTTTTGAAAAAACTAGTCAGAATCCTAGATCCATGGCTGTAAGCCATCATTAGACCTCAGACCAATATGAATCTTGGTGTAGTAACACCCATTTTTTCTCTTTTGAGATATAGTTTACATGCATAATTCAGTGAGTTTTAGTAAGTTTATAATCCCATGATGGGTTCTTCTTGCAAGCTATATGCATAGAACTGAGTCACCGAGTTAGTGGTATTGCAATAGAGAAAGAATTTAGTAGTTGCAGAGCTAGCCAAGTGGAAGGACAGGAGTTTATTACTCAAATCAGCTTCCCTAAAAATTTAGAAGATAGAGATTTGTTTGTTTGTTTGTTTGTTTAGACAGAGTCTTGCTCTTTCTCCCAGGCTGGAGTACAGTGGTGTGATTTCAGCTCACTGTAACCTCAACCTCCCAGGTCTTATTCTTGTGCCTCAGCCTCTTGAGTAGCTGGGACTACACGTGTGTGCCACCATGCCCGGCTAATTTTTGCATTTTTAGTAGAGATGGGGTTTCGCCATGTTGGCCAGGCTGGTCTCGAACTCCTGACCTCAGGTGATCTGCCCACCTTGGTCTCCCAAAGTGCTAGTTTTATAGGTGCGAGCCACTGCGCCCGGCCTGGAGGCTAGGGTTTTTTTGTTTGTTTTTTGAGACGGAATCTATGTCTGTCACCCATGCTGGAGTGCAGTGATGCCATCTTGGCCCACTGCAACCTCTGTCTCCTGGGTTCAAGCCATTCTTTTCATTCAGCCTCCTGTGTAGCTGGGACTACAGGCATGTGTCACCACTCCCAGCTAATTTTTGTATTTTTAGTAAAGATGGGGTTTCGCCATGTTGGCCAGCCTGGTGTCAAACTCCTGACCTCAAGTGATCTTCCTGCCTCTGCCTCCCAAAGTGCCAGGATTACAGGCGTGAGCCACTGTGCCCGGCCGAGGCTGGGGTCAGAGGCCTAGGGAATGGGGAATGCTGTTGCGACAGGGTTGAAATCACAGGAAGTTGAGCTGTCTTTTTGCCCTGAATAAGCTCATGGGATCGTAAGACCTATTGAGCAACTTTCTTGGTATGGGTTTCCATTCTAGGTGGTGCTAGCCATTCTGTCAGAATCAGGGTCTGAAAGTACCTTAAACACTAATCTTAGGTTTTATAATAGAGATGTTATAGGAGCAGTTGGGAAGGTTATTCAATCTTGTGACCTCTGGCTGTGTCCTGAGCCGTAATTTTAACCTTGTGGTTAGTTTTATGAAGGTGGGGGTTAGTTTTGGGAAGGGGCTATTACTTTTGTTTTAAAGTTAAATTATAAACTAAATTTCTCCCGTAGTTTACTTGGCCTACACCCAGGAATGAACAAGGGCAGCTTGGAGGCTAGAAGAAAGATGGAGTCAGTTAGGACAAGTTTTGTGGGTTTTTTTTTTACTGTCATAACTTTTTGTTAGATTTTTTTCTCACTCATAATTTTTGCAAAGGTGGTTTCAAGCTTTGCAACCATCACAATTTAGTTTTTGTGTTTTGTTTTGAGACAGTGTCCCTGCTATATTGCCCAGGCTGGAGTGCAGTGGTACAGTCTCAGCTCATTGCAGCTTCTGCCTCTCGGGTTCAAGTGATTCTCGTGCCTCAGTCTCCCGAGTAGCTGGGATTACAGGCATGAGCCAACACACTTTGCTAATTTTTGTATTTTTAGTAGAGATGGGTTTTCACCATCTTGGCCAGGTTGGTCTCCAGCTCCTGGCCTCAAGTCATCTCCCTACCCTAGCCTTCCAAAGTGCTGGGATTACAGGCGAGAGCCACTGTGCCTGGCCCACAATCCAGTTTTATAACATTTCCATCATTCAATAGAATCCTTTGTGTTCATTACACTAAATTTCTGATTAATCTCTTTTTTGTCTCTGTAGATTTGTCTTTTCTGGGTATTTCAGATAAAAGGTCTCTTCTCTTATTTTGCATTAATGTTTTGAGGTTCATTCCTATTTCAGTGCATATTATTAGTTTGTTCCTTTTTATCCCGAATAGTATTGGATATACCACATTTTGTTTATCCATTCACCAGTCGATGATATTTGAGTTCTTTCTGGTTGTTGGCTATTATGATAAGGCATGCAATTTGTTTATTTTCTTGCAAGTTACTCATTTTTAAGACCAATGCCTTAATAGGTTATAAGTGGAAAAGTTTTTTTTCCTGATCAGAAATAGCCATTATTACACAGGAATTGAGATACTGAGTCGTTTTAAAATTTGTGATAGGAAACCATTAACTGAAGTAAAAATTCATTAGATAGGTGATAACTTTTTTTTTTTCTTTTAGAAAGCATT
>NW_016806491.1:677587-692187 GCF_001698545.2 Rhinopithecus bieti
TTTTTTTTTTTCTTTTAGAAAGCATTGAAGACTATAAAATAGAAAGATTGTATAAGCCCTTTTCACTGTTCTTCAATTTTTCTTTTAGTGTCCTTGAAGTAGAAAAGTCTCTGGTATTAGCTGAAAAAGGCAGTCCAGAGGACAAGGATAGTGAAGTAGAGCTGTTGACTGCTGGGAAAAAATTTCGTATTCTAGCAACCATGAACCCTGGGGTGACTTTGGAAAAAAGGAGGTAAAACTTTTCTGATGCACATTTTCTTTCTAGTTTTGTTAAGTAAAACTGGGTAAAAGTTTAAAACCCAAAATATTTTAAAATAATTATTGGGTTAGTAAATAATTCTGACACAAATATCTCTTTATTTGATATCTCACTTTGTGTATGTGCCTGAAATGTCATTGTTACAGTCACTTTACCTAACCCTTTACGTATGTTACCCTGAGAAAGCTCACAGGAGCTCTGCAAGAAAGTTATTATTGTAGTTTTATGGATGAGAAAAGTTGGATCTGAAATTTAAATGTAACCTCTGTTTTTAGAGTCCACTTTCTTAAACACACCTCTGCTTTCATGAGTGGTTTTAAAGTGACAAAAAAGTCACAACCAGGAACCTCTTCTGGTTTGTAGATGAAGCTTATTTGTTCTCGTAAGGGTTATGTGTGTCACTTTCGGACTGCTGGTAAAGGGCAGAGGGTAGTTCCTATGTTCAGAGGGTTGTGTTCAGATATATTCGGGAACCAACAACCTTGTTGGTTTCCGGCTCAAGAAACCTTTCAGTAGAGAAGTCAACACTGTGTTGGATCCCGATCTATTAAAGTTAGGAAGAGAGTGGTGTAACAGGTCAGGGATGATGAGAAGAAACAGAGGGGTTGATCTTAAATAGGGCAATTAGAGTGTTGGTAATTTGGTGAGTAGCTGAAATGATATTTTGGGCCTAGGTTTCCTCAGTATCATAAGATGAAAGATTGTCTCTATGCTTCAAGATATGCTCTGAAAAGAAGGAATAAAATACATCACATTCAAAATACAAAAGCTGGCTTCTGGGCAAGTAGAAATGCCACAGAGAGGTCTGATTTCAAGTTTGTGTATATTAGCTTGGCTGTCAGATTATCTTGTTTTCCTTAAGTCAATGCTTGCTGACTTTTACCCAAAGGAAAGTTACTTTTTAGTTTTGCATGCCTAACAAGCAGAGCAAGGTAGGATGCTGGACACCAGAGGTACTGGTTGTCTAGGATACTGATGAGGTACACACACGTATTCTTTATTCCTGGGTCTCTGTAGTAGACCAGATAGATGATCATCAAGTAAAAGGAAAGTAATAGCAAAGTAATCAGACAAACCAGTAATGATGCTTATGGGGCACTGCAAACATTTGTGAATAGTGTTAACTGACCTTGTGGAGGGAAAAGGAATCTACAGGGGCAAAGGCCCTAAAACTGGAGTGGCTAAACAATTTCTAGTTATTCAAGAGGTAGAATGTATACTTTGTAAAATCACACTCCCTTTGAGCCACATAAAATAAGTTTCTTCGTCCTATATCAGACTGCCCTTCTCTGTGGGAAGAGAGGTATTTATTTTATCTGAAGTATTATTTATGTACCTGATGCAAAGTAAAGGTAAAGTAAAAGGAAGAATCTTTACTTCAGGGGAAGAGTTCAGATTTGACTGGGACTGGATGGAATCCTGCTTCCACTACTTAGTCTGTAAGGCCTGTGGACCATGTCTATTAAGAAAGTGATGATGATACTGGAAGGTGTCATGGAATGTAAGGAGCCAAGACAAAGTACATCTTCAATTAATTATATCTGATAGTAGAAATAAAAAAAAAAAGTGTGTAGTATTTGCTGGACTTAACAGCTAACAACATTCTTTCAAGACTTGTTTTCCAGCTTTCCTTATAGTTTTAAAAATTCACGTTGGAGTTTTGTGTTTCTTATAGCTGTCTCCTGCCTTAAGAAACCGGTTTACAGAAATATGGTGCCCTCAAAGCACAAGCCGTGAAGATTTAATTCAGATAATCAATCATAATCTTCGTCCAGGATTGTGTCTGGGCAGAATAGATCCTAAAGGTGAGAGTTTGCAGGTGGTGATCGTAGTATTGGATCACAACAGGGTTTCTGTTGGGAGTTGAGGGATCTCTTACAGGACATTAGCCCTATGTGTATATGGCGTGTTGTAAGAAGAAAGGAGATAAATAAATGAAACAAAGTAGACAAGGAGAATATGGTATTATTCTGTTATCTTCTGTTAAAGGGTCCCATCTTCATATTTTCCTCATTACCACTTGACACAATGGCTGTAGAATTCCAGCTGCATTTCTTTAGTTGTCATATATGAATATGTTATTCTTTCACTTTATTTAAAAATTTTTTTGTCCAGGTATGGTGGCTCACACCTGTAATCCCAGCACTTTGGGAGGCCAAGGTGGGCGGATCACCTGAGGTCAGGAGTTCGAGGCCAGCCTGGCCAACATGGTGAAACCCCATCTCTACTAAAATACAAAATTAGCTGGGCGTGGTGGCGAGTACCTGTAATCCCAGCTACTTGGGAGGCTGAGGCAGGAGAATCACTTGAACCCAGGAAGTGGAGGTTGCAGTGAGCCAAGATCGTACCGTTGCACTCCAGCCTGGGTGACAGACTCCATCTCAAAATAAATAAATAATTTTATTATGAAAATCTCAAGCCTAAGGAAAATAGATTAATATCCATAACCTAGAATTAACAATTTAAAATATCCAATAAGAGTCAACACTCTATGTGGTTCTTTTTGTTTTTGAAGCCTGTATTAGTTTGATGTCTGCATATTTATCTTAGACATTCAATGGAATAAATTTAGAACCCAGATCTGGTTCCAAGACTAAATACATAGTTTTTTGGATCATTTTTTATATTCTTAAAGAATTTTTAAAAAGATACTTGCTTCTTTGAAATAGGAATTCATGGCTATGTTCAGCTTTTTAAAGGTGCCCTTCTGCACATTTTCAAAAATGAGTAGAGTAGCTGTGGAGAGCATCTAATCTGCATGGAACCCATTCTCACCTGTGGTGTTTTAGGGAACACTGACTCTTTAGTCATCTGAGCAAAGACTTCTTTTTAAGAATGGCCCACGGTGAACTGCCACATTTATAGGTATACACACTGCTGCTTGAATGGCCAGAATTCCCCATGCCTTGTTGAACTTCCTTTTTTCTCTACAGTCTCTACCAATATCACAGTCACCCAGTGGCACAAGAACTGACTAAGCCTGTAGTTAGTTGTCAGACTCAGTTGAAGGGCTTGTTGAAATGCAGTTTGCAGGGCCCCACACCCAGTGTTTCTCAGTCAGCAGGGGCAGAGAATTTGCCTAACAAAGCCTCCCCTCAGGTGATGCCACTGCTGTCGGTCCAAGGCCCAGGCTCAGAGCCTCAGAACTCAGAACCCATGACTCTTGTGTGCTGTTTGCAGTGGCAGTTATTGTGAGAATGCCAGTAAAAGGAGTATAATACAGACTTTTTTGTGGGGGGGTTCGGGGAAGACAAGGTCTCTGTCACCCAGGCTGGAGTGCAGTGGCGTAATCACGGCTCACAGCAGTCTTGACCTCCTGGGCCCAAGTGATTCTCCTGTCTCAGCCTCCCGAGTATGTGGCACTGTAGGCATGCACTACCAAGACAGGCTGATTTTTGTATTTTTTTAAGAGATGCGGTCTCACCATGTTGCTCAGGCTGGTCTGGAACTCCTGGGCTCGAGTGACCCGCCTGCTTTGCCCTCGCTAAGTGCTGGGAACTATAGGCAGGAGCCAGAAGGCCAAAGCAGGCCTGAAGACAGAAATTGCTAATCAAGCATGATTTATCTTTTGGTTCTGTGTTGGAGCTGGATTCCTTCAGGAAGTTACCTCTTCATCTCCTATGGGCTATGCTTATTCCTTTGTTATTTGGATTGTGATAAGAATGACAGAGGGTTCAACTGCTGTCATGACCATGCTTGCTACATCACCAGTGTGCTCCATGCAAGCATGGGAGCCCTGAGGACTTACCTCTGAGCTTCACACCTTGTCCTTAAGGAGCTTGTTTACTCCAGGCTTTCTAGGCTACACAGCAGCAGACTTCCCAAGGAGGCATTAGAGACCTTGAAGGGAGCATGGTGAATAAGGGAAGTGGCTTAACAATTCACAGTTTTATTTTCTAGAAATAGATCAGGAAGGCACACATAAAAACTTCTTTAAAAAATTGTGAAATATAAAACAGGAAACTAGACATAGCTTTTTGTTTTTAGATTTTCTTTAAAGACAGTTAAGATTTGATGAATTTATTTATTTATTTTTTTGAGACACAGTCTTGCTCTGTCGCCAGGCCAGAACAGAGAGCAATGGTGCAATCTTGGCTCACTGCAACCTCCGCTTCCCGGGTTCAAGCGATTCTCCTGCCTCAGCCTCCCGAGTAGCTGGGACTACAGGCATGTGCCACAATGCCCAGCTAATTTTTGTATTTTTTGTAGAAACGGAGCTTCACCATGTTGGCAAAGATGGTCTTGATCTCTTGACTTCGTGATCTGCCCGCCTTGGCCTCCCAAAGTGCTGGGATTATAGGCGTGAGCCTCCGTGCCTAGCCAAATTTAGTGTTTTAACTAATAGTGTTCTTCTAAATTGAATTCTGATCCTAATTGTAGTACCTATATTTACTGTATTATCTTAATGAGTATATAAATACCACTGTGGGTTCTACTCAATTTCTCTGGTATTTTTAGTTCACAAATCTCGGTAATAGTATTATCCATATATTCATAGTATGAACAAAACAAAAGATTCTAAAAGCCAGGCATGATAGTACGTGCCTATAATCTTAGCTACTCAAGAAGCTGAGGTGGGAGAATCCCTTGAGCCTAGGAGTTTTAAGATTATAGTGAACCATGATTATACCATTGCACTCCAGCCTGGGCAACAGCGTGAGACTCCATCTCTTTTAAAAAAGAAAAAGAAAAAAAGATTCTGAGAAATTGATGTGTTTAAAAAAAAAATTGACCTGTGAAAGGCACATAAACTGCTTTTTTCAGTCTCAAACTTTTGTAAACAGTACCTCTGTGTTACATTGGTTAATGTACCAAATATTGGTACATTAGCCAATACTTTAATGAACCATTCTGTTTCATTAAAACAACCATCGGCCAGGCACAGTAGCTCACACCTGTAATCCCAGCCCTTTGGGAGGCCCAGGCAGGCGGATCACGAGGTCAAGAAATCGAGACTGTCCTGGCCAACATGGTGAAACCCTGTCTCTACTAAATATACAAAAATTAGCTGGGTGTTGTGGCACGCGCCTGTAGTCCCAGCTACTCAGGCTGAGGCAGGAGAATCGCTTGAACCTGAGAGGTAGAGGTTGCTGCGAGCCGAGATCATGCCACTTCACCCCAGCCTGGGCAATAGCGTGGGACTCCCTCTCAAAAAAAAAAAAAAAAAAACCCAAAACATTTATAATGACTTCCTTGTGTTATATTCTAAAAGTAGAGATAAGAAACTGTATAGTTCTCCTTAGATAAGGTCAGATTGCTCTCCAGAAAGGTGATATCGTTCACAACACTGCCAGCAACTCTCTCTTTTTTTTTTTTTCCCCCTTCTTCCTTTGAGACAAGGTCTGGCTGTGTCATCCAGGCTGGAGTACAGTGGCACAATATCGACTCACTGCAACCTCTGTCTTCCAGGCTCAAACCATTGTCCCACCTCAGCCTGCCAAGTAGCTGGAACTACAGGCGTGCACCACCGTGGCCAGCTAATTTTTGTGTATTTTGTGGAGACAGGGTTTTGCCATATTGGCCAGGCTGGTCTTGAACTGGAATTATAGATATGAGCCATGGTGTCTGGCCTCATTTTAAAAAATACAGTAAAATCCATTATTTTATCCTTTTTAGTTTAGCGGAGGTTTAAAATTTCTTTGTCTTTTATTATTAGTGACATGGAACATTGTTTATGTTTTATTTTTATTTTTTTGAGACACAGTCTCACTCTGTGTCTCACTTCTAGCCCAGGCTGGAACGTAGCGGTGCCATCTCGGCTCACTGCAACCTCTGCCTCCCAGGCTCAAGCAATTCTCGTGCCTCAGCCACCCAAGTAGCTGAGATTACAGGCACGTGCCACCATGTCCATCTAATTTTTGTATTTTTAGTAGAGATGGGTTTTCACCATATTGGCCAGGGTGGTTTTGAACTCCTGGCCTCCAGTGATCTGCCCGCCTTGGCCTCTCAAAGTGCTGGTATTACAGGCATGAGCCACCGTACCCAGCCTTTATTTTTAATAAATGAATCATTTTGCATTTGGTATTCATTATGTCTTTTGGGGTGATACTCTTCATTACATTTATCATAGGTTTTAATATTATGTTACTTTTTCATATTTGTTCTAAAAATACATATGTGAACTGAAAATACATATATGAACCTGTTTATCTCTGATGATCTTCTTTCTTAAATGGTCATAATTTAATTTCTATTAATGGATTTTTTCATTTTCATTTTTTTAATTTACCTTGAATTTATTCTTCTCTGAAGTGTGAATCTAAGTACTGGTATTTACTGTCTAGTTGAAATAGAATTTAATTTCTTTCCTCATTGTTATTGAAATTTCCCCCTTGCTTTGTCATTTTAAGCTTTTTTTTTTTTTTTTTTTTTTTTTTTTTGAGATGGAGTCTCGCTGTGTCGCCCAGGCTGGAGTGCAGTGGCACGATCTTGGCTCACTACAAGCTCCGCCTCCCAGGTTCATGCATTCTCCTGCCTCAGCCTCCTGAGTAGCTGGGACTACAGGTGTCCACCACCACCCCCGGCTAATTTTTTTGTATTTTTAGTAGAGACAGGGTTTTACCATGTTTGCCAGGATGGTCTCAATCTGACCTCGTGATCTGCCCATCTCAGCCTCCCAAAGTGCTGGGATTACAGGCATGAGCCGCTGTGCCCGGTCTTAAGCTCTTTTTAAAGAGTTTTTGTTGTTGTTGTTATCAGTATTCTTCCAACCCATTACGTTTCTTCTAATTCACAATATATGTAGCTTTGGAGGCTATTGCTGTGCTTTATATTATAGCAGTGCTTCCTTCTAATCTTTTCTTTCTTTTTAAAATGTTCTTTGGTATTCATACTTTATAGATAAATGCCTACTATTGACTTAAGACGTTTTATAAAGTACTCCACTCAATTTAATTGGGATTGCTTTGACTATATATACTGAAGTATTTTCTTTATTTTGAGACAAATATTATCTGATAGGAAATTGTGATAATTAGGATATTCAACTTGATTCATGAAACAAAATTTGTGAACCCCCCATAATTTGCTGAATTCTGATTGCTGCATAGATATAAAAAAAAAACACTTGAATGAATGGCATTGAAAAGATGACATTCTTTATTACATTAAATGGAAAAAAATACATTTATTTAAAATACAAGTAAAATTATAAGATATAATGAAATTTGCATATTTTCTAAAATAATTGTGATGGAAGTTCGAAACTGTTTCCTAACTCAAATCAAATGAATATTTCTTTGGGCGGTTTTCAGGTCAGTGTCTAAAACTGTAACTCCCAAGGTTTTGTTTTGTTCTTGGGATAGGGATGGACTGCTATTGATGAATCTTTTCAGAATTTGATCAAAGGTGCACACTGCTTTTGTTAGAAAAAGCATTTATGTACATTCACAGAACTTTGCTTAGAAGGAGCAAAGACCCCTTTTAGGCCCCCTGTGTGCCCCAGGTTATGAACTGTTGTTCTGGGATCTCCCGCTAACAGCAAATGCTTTTTTTGTTTCTTGTGTTTAGGGTCTGACATACCTGAAGTGATGCTGGATTTCATTGACTGGCTGACCCACCAAGAGTTTGGCAGAAAGTGCATGGTCAGTATCAGAGACATCCTGTCCTGGGTTAACTTCATGAACAAAATGGGGGAGGAAGCTGCTTCGAAAAGGCCAGAGACCATCTCCACTGTGACGTCTTTTGTCCATGCTGCATGCCTGGTGTACATAGATGGAATAGGTTCAGGTATGTTGTCTGGTAGCTGGTGGGGACAAGGGGCTCGGTTGGAGGGGCATAGGCAATGGAGCAAGCCCAGGCCTCTGACCCAGCTATTTTACCGAATCACTTCGCAGAACATCTCCAAAACTCAGAATGGCTTTCCTTTTGTTTGTACTCTTTGAAAAGTGGTTGGCACACAAGATACACTGCAATTTCTCAAAGCTGGTAGACCAGGTACTTAACAAAACATGAAGTGGTGATTATGAGCAGAGTAAAGGCTGTTGAAATGTCTTTGCTTCTAAAGCACTGGCTTTTTTTTTTTTTAACTTTATTACGTTCTGGGATACATGTGTTAGGAATAAAGCTTGAAATTTTAAAGACATTGAACACTTGAACAAAGGCTTTTTAGCAAAGCAATTTTATTTTGTGCAGAGGGGTATTTTTTTGGCCAGTTGCCATGAGAGTACACTTGAACAAAGGGCACGAGAGCCTTTTTTTGACGCAAGTTTTGTTTCTGTATTTTTCTTTTATTGGCTGGGGTTGGGTTGTATAACTTAAACTAATTTTGATTGGCTAGACATTTGAATTTTTTAGATAAGGTGAGGATGTAAAAGAAAGTGGAGAGGAAGGGGAAGGGGTGTTTATAATGAGTTAGAAAGTTAGTTTTTTTATTTTTAAATAAGGAAAGGAATGTGAGCTGGTGTTGATAACACCTGGTGTTGTGGCATGCCTGGGCATTTAACAAAGGCAAAAAGGAGAAAAAGGAAAAGGTGGGGTTACTATGAATTAAAGAATAAAAGATCAGATTATTTGAAGAGAAACCGAATATGCAGGTTTGTTACATAAGTATACATAAGTATAAAGACTCATATGTATACATAAGTTGATATATATCAACATATCATCTAGGTTTTAAGCTCCGTATGCATTAGGTATTTGTCCTAATGCTCTCCCTCCCCTTACCCCCCATCCCCTGACAGGCCCCGGTGTGTGATGTTCCCCTCCCTGTGTCCATGTGTTCTCATTGTTCAGCTCCCACTTATGTGTGAGGACATGTGGTGTTTGGTTTTCTGTTCCTGTGTTAGTTTTTTGAGGATGACAGTTTCCAGCCTCATCTATGACCCTGTGAAGGACATGAACTCATTCTTTTTTATGGCTGCGTAGTATTCCATGCTGTATATATGCCACATTTTCTTTATCCTGTCTATCATTGATGGGCATTCGGGTTGGTTCCAAATCTTTGCTATTGTGAATAGAAGCACTGGCCAATTTTTAACATGAGTGGTCATTTTTCGATAATGGGCCTGAATATTTTAAGTTTATTTTAATGTCATAAAATCACTATGTTCTGGTTTTCAGCCATGAAGATTTGAAATATAAATCAAAATGGTTACTAGTGCCGTATTAGGTACTATAGCTAGGCTGATTTATCATTGAGCGACTAGAGTGCTTTACTGAATGATCTGCTGCTTAATTGATAATCCATAGATTGTGGGGGATGGGTGTTAGACTTCTTTTTTAGAACTGCTTATACTAGAAATCACATTTAGGCTGCAGTTTTGCTGAGGCCTCTTTTTTCCAGGAACCTGTGCCAGAGCTCCTGCTGAATGGTGGTGAAGCTTGGTGTTGTCCTGTTGCTTCATGGAGTGATCCTCTGTCTTTTAGGGGTAACTTCCTCTGGGTTTGGTACAGCCCTTTTGGCACGAAAAGAATGTCTGAAATTTCTAGTCAAGAGGCTTGCCAAGATTGTACGACTTACAGAATATCAGAAAAATGAATTGAAGATTTATGACAGAATGAAGGCCAAAGAATTCACTGGAATAGATAACCTTTGGGGAATTCATCCATTTTTTATACCAAGGGGTAAGAATGGTTTTTAAAAAACCAGTTTTCCTTTTCTATAGATCATAGATACTTGGCTTTTATTGTGACTTAGTTTTAATGTGTAATACTCATGATTATGTTTGTACTAACTGAGTTAGATTCTGACTTGGGAATAACCATAATTGTGGGAATGGTTGAAAATACATAACTGGCATGTAAAAATAGAGGGAAATAGAGACTTCAATCTATAAATAGATTGTCTTATACAGTGCTTATTTTTTTATTAGTTGGTTCCCGCATTAGGAACTTTCCTGTAGTAGAGCTCTAAACTTTACTAAGGTTGACAATAAACTTTTAAGTGGCTTGCAAAGACCTGTTTAGCCTATAATGTATCTTAACTGTAGAACCTCATCATCTTTTACAGAAACAGGTTTTGTGAACCTTTGAAGGCTGGTAATGTGTCATTCCTGATCCAGTCCCTGGCATCTGACATTTAGCCTCATGGTCATAGGCACTCAGAAAATTTCTGATGGATAAGTGAATGATTAAATAGGAAATGCAGTAGTCTAGGAGATAGTGGGTTTGTGTTCTAATTCTTCCTCACTTTCTATCTAGATTGCCTCTACCAAAGATTTAAATGAGGCAGTTAGAGTAGCTACTTCTAAGGTGCTCCTACTTTTTCAGGATGTTGTTTCCATAGCAGGGTCTTCTGTTTCTTGTCCCTCCGTCCTCTCTATATTAATGACTGATGAATGCCTGAAATATATGGAGTTGCAGTGGCAATTTACTAGGGTTTCAGTGGTGAACATAACCAGTCCCGATTCCATTGCCCTTTTCCCTCTCCTCAGAGCTCCATCTCTCCTTAGCGGTATTCTCTCTTCATCCCTAATGGGCTGTATTATCTAACCGTCAAATCCCTTCTCTAAGCCGCCATCATAGGATTCAGTGCTCCTGTGTAGGAGATATATGCTAGTGGACTAGAACTGGGGTGGTAAGGGTAAGGTAATAAATGTTTTCCTAGCCTCACTCTCTTTAAACTGGTGTACAAAACAACAACAGCAACAAAAGCGAAAACAAAACAAAAATTTTTTCCAAGAGACAGTGACACAAATGTTAACTCTTGCAAGACCATTATTAGTCCTGCATATCAGTTAACTTACGGGTTAAGGACGTAGTCTGAATTGTTTTGGTGGCCAAAAACATTGGATGAAATTGATTATGTGGAACCATGTGGCCCATACGCCTAGCTTACACTTGGTTTTTAGGAAAGTAACTATGAAGGTAAATTGTACAAGTACATACAGAGATTCAGGGTGTAGGTTGTGAAAGGAGAGGTGTGCGTTTGCAATTAGACTTATGTACCTATGTACATGTATGTGTATAGGAGATGGAGAGATCTGTGTAGTAGGCACAGTTGAAGAAAACGTGCTCTTGGCTATTCCTTTAAAGCATTTTATGGATCTAAAAGTGGGGAAATATTGAAATAGAGATTGAACATTTTCACTGCAAATGGTACTTCACTAACTGATAGCCCACGTGGTAGAATTTTAAAATCTTGAGTTGATGTGTACATATGATTTGGTGGTGTCCCGCTTATAAGTGGCTTTGCTTTTCTCCACTTAAGGACCTGTCCTACACAGGAATAATATTGCAGACTATGCACTCAGTGCAGGGACCACTGCTATGAATGCACAGAGGCTCTTAAGAGCTACCAAACTGAAGAAACCCATTCTCCTGGAGGGTTCCCCTGGTGTTGGCAAGACAAGTTTGGTGGGAGCATTAGCGAAGGCTTCAGGAAATACCCTTGTTAGAATCAACTTGTCAGAGCAAACGGTAAGCTCGGTCATCCTACAGCTGATGGAGATAGCTATAGATAGTAATGTCTGTGTCAGTTTATAGTTTCCTAATCAGAAATGGTTACATTATCAGTATCCTCAAATATTTCTTTTCTTTTTTTTTTGTTTTTTTGAGACAGAATCTCATTCTGTTTCCCAGGCTGGAGTGCAGTGGCACAGTTCTCCTGCCTTACTCTCCCTAATCGCTGGGATTACAGGTGCCTGCCACCACACCTGGCTAATTTTTGTATTTTTAGTAGAGACAGGGCTTCACCATGTTGGCTAGGCTGGTCTCAAACTCCTTATGCCAAGTGATCCACCTGCCTTGGCCTCCCAAAGTGTTGGGATTACAGGCATAAGCCATGGCGCCCGGCCTATATCCTCAGATATTTTATATCATAGTAAAAACCATAGCAATATGACCTTCCAAACTAAATCTTTGGATTTGTTAATTGCTGATGCCTATAATATTAATTCTCTCTGGATGCTTTATTCTAATTCTCTTTTGAGAGAGAATTATCCACTTTGGTATTTATTGTAATATAACCCCACTTAATTTTTTGCTTAAATTTTTTAAAAAAAGTAGTAGAAATAAAATGACTTTTAACAATCTAAGGAAAATATGGTGCAGATGGCAAATCGAGAATCCTTTGGAATGGAGTTTTGCTTTCTTTTTTTTTTTTTTTAAGCCCGTCAGTTAAATTCCAAGTACAGCCAATGTTGAGAACTGTTAATCTAGAGCACCAGCTCAAATTGATTAATATATGGAGCATGTTGGGAAAGTTCTTGGGGCATGTTTGGGCTCCTGGTAAAGAGGGCTGGGATTGGTTAGTTCTGTCTTGGGTGTAGAAAGGAAGAGTAGTGATGCCAGCCCAAAGTGTTTATCATTTCAGATTTAGGGTGTTAGAATCTAGTTGATTTTTAAAGTAATATTGGCTTTTGTCCATTTCTTCCCCTTTCAAAGGACATCACAGACCTGTTTGGAGCAGATCTCCCTGTTGAAGGTGGCAAGGGAGGAGAGTTTGCCTGGCGTGATGGCCCCTTACTGGCAGCTTTGAAGGCAGGCCATTGGGTGGTGTTGGATGAGGTGAGGAGCCTGTTTGTCATGCTCAAGATGGTGATCATGTGTGTGAGGAGTAGGCATCCTTTCACAGCTCCATTTCACAATCCATTTCTCAGTGGAAGATCCTGCTGATGACTTTTCTCTAATGAAAAGGTCCTCTGTAGTTTCCTTTAAGAATAAGGAAGGTCACTTGGCAGAATACACAAAAAGAGGCTCCTGTACATAAAACCTACAAACTCTCCCACTGGTTAAAGTTATCCTTCAGAGGAAAACTGCATCATCACTAGTTTAGTCTCTGACAGGCTTGCTGTTTTTGCATTTATTTTAGAGGCATTTTACAAGTAGTGTCAACCACTTCATGTTTTATTAGTGCACCAGAGAGACTAAGAAAAGACATACAAAATGACCTACCAAAATGAGGAAACGATCAGTTATATGTGCATATTGGGTAAATTATCAGAAGAAAGAGCAGAGCATGAGACATGATAAATACTGAATCTCTGACAGCTGGAGATAGGGAGCTGGGTCAGTTTGGGGTATACAATATTCAGGAAAAGGCTAGAAGTATTTGTGGAGCTGAAATGATTAGAGTGATGTACATGTCACAGGTGAGACTTTGGACACAGGTTGCAACAGGTCCCCCAGGCTCAGATTCCTGGGTCCAGTCATCAGAGAGGGTGCTGCAGGACTTCTGTCTGCTGAGCTGCTTTCTGCATTTTATTCTTGGGATAACAAGGAAAGGGAATTTTTTCCTTTTTTCAGATTTTTTTTTTTTTAAAACAAGTTGTCTGATAGAATATATATTAGCCAGGAAAAGAGAAAGCCTAGTTTTAAAGCTGAAGGCTACTGACCATACTTAGTATTTAGTGGAATTGCATATTTAGTGGATTTGCATTCAGGGACTACAAGACATTCTAGATTTATAAACACACTTAACAGCGGCCTTCTGTTTGGGGATATACAGAGCTGTTTGTGCTTTGTGGTGCATATGTAAACATGACACTTGAAATTCTAATATAGTATGCTCTGATTTTTGTCTATTTGCATTTTATTAACTTGTATTTTCCCAATCTCCTTTTTCTGTGTTACCAACAAACCACACATGCTTTCCATCCCTGAGCTCTGAACTGCTCATCTGGAGACCTACATTCAGCTCTTTTCATCCTGGCCCAAGAGCCCCTTGTAATTGTTCTTGTTTACAAAATTGGTGAAAATCAGCTGTATTGACTCCTTTTATATCCTGACTTTGAAACCTGTTGGATATTTTGTTCAGTGTTTGAGATGGGAAAGTATTTAAAAAGTTAGCAAACCTTATCTATTCTCTACAATTAGTGTTATACATCTTTTCTTTTCTTTTCTTTTCTTTGTTTTTTTTTTTTTTTAGGCAGAGTCTCGGTCTGCCGCCCAGGCTGGAGTGCAGTGGTGGGTTCTCAACTCACTGTAACCTCCTCCTCCCAGGTTCATGTGAATCGTGAATCTCCTGCCTCAGCCACTCGAGTAACTGGGATTACAGGCATGCGCCACAATGCCTAAATTTTGTATTTTTAGTAGAGACAGGGTTTCGCCATGTTGGCCTGGCTGGTCTTGAACTCCTGGCCTTAAGTGAATCACCTGCCTTGGCCTTCTAAAGTGCTGGGATTACAAGCGTGAGCCACCATGCCTGGCTAATTTGTGTTACACATCTTAAAAACTCAGATTGTGAAAATGAAATATCTGTGTATTGGCAAGGTTTTCTGCAAGTAATTACTTACAGAGTAGGTTAATATAGGTACATATAATTGATAGTTTAACTTTTGAGAAGATTTTTAACTTTAAAATGTAATTTGAGGCCGGGCGCGGTGGCTCAAGCCTGTAATCCCAGCACTTTGGGAGGCCGAGACGGGCGGATCACGAGGTCAGGAGATCGAGACCATCCTGG
>NW_016806491.1:693627-694950 GCF_001698545.2 Rhinopithecus bieti
TTTTTTTTTTTTTTTTTTTTTGAGATGGAGTCTTGCTCTGTCACCCAGGCTGGAGTGCAGTGGCGTGATCTCGGCTCACTGCAGTCTCCTCCTCCCAGGAGCAAGCTATGCTCCTGCCTCAGCCTCCTGAGTAGCCGAGACCACAGGCGCATGCCGCTGTGCCCAGCTAATTTTTGTATTTTTAGTGAAGACAGGGTTTCATTGTTCTAGTTGGGATGGTCTCGATCTCTTGACCTCATGATCCGCCCACCGTGGCCTCCCAAAGTGCTGGGACTACAGGTGTGAGCCACCCCACTGGGCCTCTTTTTTTCTTTAATTCACTAGAATTCTAGACCTTAAAAGCAAAACCTCTACTCTGCTATATTTAGAAGATTTTGTGATTCTTTATTCTCAAAACACATAAAAGAAATTTCTATAACTGAAAATTATCTTTCTCATGTATTGTTATTTGGTGTTAAAGATTTTACATAATAAGACATGGAGTTATTTCTAGTGTTAAAGATAAACAGAGGCATTTCTTCATGTTATTTTTGGATTTCTAGGTCTTCGTTGATCCTCTTACAGTAATTGACATGGAGTTCATTGCCAGTACTTTGTTTCCAGCCATTGAGAAAAATATTGTTAAGAAAATGGTTGCTTTCAATAACCAAGTAAGTACCTACATGTATTAGTTTCCTTTTTTTCTGACTGTATTTGAACAAGCATTTTTTCAACATAGGATTCTACCAAATTATCAGGATCTCTAAATGAAATTACTTTGAATTCTACAGGTTTCTAGTGGAAGGCACACTACATAGTGGAGGCATCCAGTAATTCATTTCTGTTGTGACTACCAGTGTTAATGCTTAGAGGATATGCCAGGCATCTGGAAGTCTTGAGAAAGAGGAATCTGAGTCAAGCCTGTTAATTTTTGTTTCAGATTACGTATGCTTTTGTAGTACATTCTTAGTACTTAATGCAGTGCCTAGTAGCAAGCAGGGCATGTTTCCCAATCAGGATGTTTTCTTTCTAGATTGATCATGAAGTGACTGTTGAGAAGAAGTGGGGGCAAAAAGGAGGACCCTGGGAATTCAACCTCCGGGATCTTTTCCGCTGGTGTCAGTTGATGCTGGTTGACCAGTCCCCTGGGTGTTATGATCCTGGTCAGCATGTGTTTTTGGTCTATGGTGAAAGAATGAGAACCGAAGAAGACAAAAAAAAGGTGAGTTTCACACTTGGTATTTGTATTTCTTTCCATCTGAAAGTTGATTTCCTGTGGGTGAGAAAGGACATGCTCACACTAATAGCAAGCCTTTTTTTTTTTTTTTTTTTTTTTTTTTTTTT
>NW_016806491.1:696712-709385 GCF_001698545.2 Rhinopithecus bieti
ATTGTTAGCATTTTTTTTTTTTTTTTTTTTAGACTGAGTTTCACTCTTGTTGCCCAGGCTGGAGTGCAATGGTGCAATCTTGGCTTGCTGCAACTTTGCCTCCCAGGTTCAAGTGATTCTCCTGCCTTAGCCTCCCAAGTAGCTGGGATTATAGGCATGAGCCACCAGGTCCAGCTAATTTTTTTTGTATTCAGTAGAAACGGGGTTTCATCATGTTGGTCAGGCAGGTCTCTACTCCTGAACTCAAGTGATCCACCCGTCTCAGCCTCCCAAAGTGCTGGGATTACAGGCATGAGCCACCACGCCCAGCTAGCAAGCCTGTTAAAGCTGCTTCAAAATTTAAAAGTTAAAAGAACAGACTAAATGTTCTCCTACCTTGGAGTCTCGCTATATAGAGTACCTTGCTTTAGAGGACATAATTTGCTTATCTATCCAAATCCCCATGATCACAAACCTTAAAGCAGTATTGCCCTCCAGTAATAAAGAACTAAGTCTTCATCATCTTTACAAGCACCAATGTGAGAAGCAGGAGGAGGCAGACAGGCGATACTCAGTAGAAGAGGAAGGTTTTCTGTTTTGTTTTGTTTTTAAATAAATGTCAAATTACAAAGCATTTTATCTAGAAAGTGTAATCATGTAAAGGAAGAAGATTCTGCGTTTAAGTGAAAATAAAAATACCTGTTTGTAAAACTAGAATTCCCACTGTAAGGAATTGTAATAATGTCTGCATTTTAGTTTGTGGTATGTAAAATTCTGTCTCGCTGAATGTGCACAATAGCTGTAGGCAGGAGGTGCTGTCATGGCATCTTAAAGGTGAAGATCCAGGGCTTAAAGTTATGGAGTGTCACAGGTAGCAGAGCCAGCTTTCCAGTTTAGGCCCTCTCCAGTTTGTCTGCTGTTTCCTTCTAATAAATTTCACTGTTTTAAAATAAAGGAATAGATACATAGATGCCCACACTAGAAGCAGTAACCTCCTTGTTGAAATGTGAAGATGTGGCTGGCCCATAGCACACATGACTTTCACAGCCCTTTCATTCTGCTACCCATTCTGTTTGTTCTCACTTTTTTGAGGCAAGGCCTCACTTTGTTGTCTAGGCTGGAATGCAGTGGCACAATGCCGGCTCAATGGAGCCTAGACCTCCTAGGCTCAAGGGATCCTCCCACCCCAGCCCACTGATAAGCTGGGACTATAGGCACATGCCACCACGGCCTGGCTAATTTGTTTTTACTTTTAATAGAGATGTGGTCTTGCCTTGTTGTCCAGGCTGGTCTCATACTCCTGGACTCAAGCAATCTTGCTGCCTCAGTCTCCCAAAGTGCTGTGATTACAAGTGGAGTGAGCCACTGTTCCCGGCCACCCAGATCTTCTTTAGTGTGGTATTCAGAAACTAATTACACATAACTCATTTATCATATGTAGGTGACTTTCAATCATTCGATTAGGAGAAAGTCTTAGTAGTTTTTAATAGCTTTATTGATATATAATTCACATAATCAGCTAGTATGTTAATTTCTTCATCCACTTATCATAGTATATTATGACCAGAACATGTGCCAGTTGTTGAATGATTGATTCGTCAGGTGCTGGGTCACTGTGGTATGTGGAAGTTTTCCATCACTCTTCCGATTCAGGGTTATTGTAATGGACCTTACAGGTGTTTTCTAGCGGGGGAGACAAGGTCAAGAAAAATAATATCATAGAAGGATAAAGTCTGTAAAAGCTAGAAGAGTCCAGTTGAATTGAATTTTGCTTTTATAAAGCTAAACTGAAAAGCTACACTGGGAATTTTTTTTGAGACAGAGTCTTGCTCTGTCACCCAGGCTAGAGTACAATGGCGTGATCTTGGCTCACTGCAACCTGGGTTCAAGTGATCTCCTACCTCAGCCTCCCCAGTAGCAATATTTGTAATTTTAACCCTCTGGTAGAACATCAGGGGTTGGAGGTTATTACCTTTAGTGTGGAACATGAGGTCATATATCACCTGGACTCATAGGTAGGTGACAGGAACACTTTCCTATGCTGCTTTTAGTCTTACAGTCCATTGTTTGACACTGATTATTATTGTATCTATATTATTTTTATTTTCTAACTTCATTGCAGTATTCAATTATATGAGTATTGATGCTTTTTAGAAATACTATTTTGTATGCTTTTTTTTTTTCTGGCTCTAATTTTCCCTACTTTTATGGGCTAAATTAATGTTTTTTATATACCTCTATCCCCCTCCACCATTACTCTTAGATTTTTTAGAGATCCAAAATCAAAGAGAGTTAACGAAACATTTTCTAATAGCACTACTGCTAACGAAAGGATAACAATGTAAATTGGTTAGAGGAATAAATTTGGTTTTCGTATCTACGTAAATGTTTGGAGGTATAACATGTTTTTGGAGGCTGACTGCCTTAGATTTAAAATCGGTCACTAACCATGGGCAAATTCTGTAACTCTTGTGAGTGCTGTTATCTATATAAAATGGACATGATAACTATTTTGCATGGGTATAAAGATCAGAAATAATCTACCAAAGTACTTAATACAGTGTTTGGTACATAGGAGATGGTTATTGAGTGGTCGTTTTTCTTCATAATCTTTGTATTACCGTTCTATCTTCTTTTTAGGTAGTATCTTCAATGATGAAAGCAAACAGGTCTTTTTTGTCTCTAGATTTCGATATTACAGCGTCCATGGCTTCAGTTTAATTTATGGTGCATTCTCACTGGAATCTCAGATAGTTTGGAATATGACTGCTATGTTCTCAATCTCAAATTTACTTTCATTCCAAAGAATTAAATAAATGCATTCGATCCTTTTTATAAGAGAAAATTCAAAAGGATAAGGGAATTGTGGCCAGTGTTTTTAGAATGGTGACTCTTACCACTGTGCTTGTTTTCTAGCAAGTTTGCCTAAGAATTAGGTGGAGTGATTTGTGTTTTTATTGCATTGTCTTCTTCCTTTAGGTCATTGCTGTGTTCAAAGATGTGTTTGGTTCAAATTCCAACCCATACATGGGAACCAGACTATTTCGTATCACTCCGTATGATGTTCAGGTAAGGAGACTAAAATAATCCTTTATCCTTTGACTTTTTTTTTTTTGAGACGGAGTCTTGCTCTGTCACCCAGGCTGGGGTGCAGTGGCCAGATCTCAGCTCACTGCAAACTCCACCTCCCGGGTTTACGCCATTCTCCTGCCTCAGCCTCCCGAGTAGCTGGGACTACAGGCGCCCACCACCTCACCTGGCTAGTTTTTTGTATTTTTTAGTAGAGAGGGGTTTTCACCGTGTTAGCCAGGATGGTCTCGATCTCCTGACCTCGTGATCCGCCCGTCTCAGCCTCCTAAAGTGCTGGGGTTACAGGCTTGAGCCACCGCGCCTGGCCCTTTGACTTTTTTTTAATGGTTTCTTCTGCTCCCACTACCAGGCACGCTCATGAAATCTCACTGGCATGTCTTTTCAGTTGGGCTACTCAGTCCTTTCCCGTGGAAACTGTGTTCCTCACCCGTCCCGCCATCCCCTGTTGCTCCTGCACCAGTCATTCCAGCCCCTGGAGTCAATCATGAAGTGTATGCAAATGAGCTGGATGGTCATCCTGGTCGGGCCAGCCTCTGTGGGCAAGACCAGCCTGGTCCAGCTTCTGGCACACCTTACTGGCCACACATTAAAGATCATGGCTATGAACAGTGCAATGGATACTACTGAGCTGCTGGGTGGATTTGAGCAGGTAACCAGTCTGCCTTCATATTTTTTGGCAAAGCGTAATAAACCCTGTGATCTGACTGAGGGTCTTCTGAGTTGGTGGTGACCAACTCTGACCGTAGGGTATTCTCTGACCCTATGATGAGTTCATGTCCTCTGGAAATTACAGGTTGATCTTACACGACCTTGGAGGCAGCTGCTAGAGAAGGTGGAGGGTACTGTAAGGGCACTGTTAAGGGATAGCCTCCTTATCAGTGCTGATGATGCAGAAGTAGTGCTGCGAGCCTGGAGTCATTTCCTTCTGACATACAAGCCTAAGTGTCTTGGAGAAGGTGGTAAAGCTATCACGATGGAGATTGTCAACAAACTGGAAGCAGTGTTATTGCTTATGCAGCGACTCAACAATAAAATCAACTCATACTCGAAGGCAGGTATGTATATTTGGATCTCTGTATCAGGCACTTATCATTGCTTATATTGTGTCCATTCACATGTAACAGATTTACAAATGTTTTGTATTAATTTAGTAATTATTAACGATCAGAACTTGTGGGAAAATTTGGCCTAAAAAGCAAAATGAAGCTGAGGTAAAGTATTCAGAATAGTTGATCATGAAAAATCAAATTGGAAAAAAATTGGTTACCATGCTTTGTGGTTTATTTTGTGTGTAATCACCTATAATGATAAACAGCATGTAAAACTTGTATTGTTAGGCCGGGCGCGGTGGCTCAAGCCTGTAATCCCAGCACTTTGGGAGGCCGAGACGGGCGGATCACGAGGTCAGCAGATCGAGACCATCCTGACTAACATGGTGAAACCCCGTCTCTACTAAAAAAAAAATACAAAAAACTAGCCGGGCGAGGTGGCGGGCGCCTGTAGTCCCAGCTACTCCGGAGGCTGAGGCAGGAGAATGGCTTAAACCCGGGAGGCGGAGCTTGCAGTGAGCTGAGATCCGGCCACTGCACTCCAGCCTGGGCGACAGAGCGAGACTCCGTCTCAAAAAAAAAAAAAAAAAAAAACTTGCGTTGTTATCGGCTATTTTTTTACTGAGTAATTTCTCAGGAAATAGAGCATTTTAAACTGAAGAATAGGAGTCTGAATTCATAGGATGTGTTTATTCATTTGTGTGGAGATGGAGGAAATACATCATTCTGTATGCCATTCAATTAACATGGAAACTTCTCTGATTTTGTGGTGCCACTTTCAGAGTGGTGGTGAGCATGCTCGTAGGGAGGATTCAACCTAAAGGCCCATAGCTTGTGTCTGTCACTATGCTTGTCTTTCTTTATTTCCCAGGCCTGCTTGTAACTGATTACAAAGTGTTGATTCCTTATGGCTGAAGAAATCAGACCTCCCACTTCTAGGCCAGCAAAAGTTTTATCTGTGGTGGTGGACCACTCATTTACTTTCTTCATTGTTGATCCGTCATTTCTCACTTTAAGCCTGCCATTTGAACTTGAAATCCTTTACTCATTGACTCTAATTATAAAAGATATCTGATGGAGTCATGTGTCATGTATTTTTTAATGGTTATTGTAAAACTCATTATTGAGTTAAGAATTTCTGTTGTAAACACTATACTGAATATATGTACTTTTAATCACCATGACAACACTGCATTATAGGAAGGATTATCTACATCTAATAGATGATGATATGAGTGTTCATGTGAGTGTAGGCAAGTAGAAATTACTTGCCTACAGTTTTGCAGTTAGCAAGTGGTTGGGCTATGGTATGTTAAATCTAAACCTTGTTACTCCCTCATCTTTCGAAGTAGAAATCCAATGTGTATTACCTTGTGATATGAAAAATAGTCATAAAACAGTTTCTAACCAAAAAGATCATTTGAAAATTTTCCAGGGAAGGGCTATATAAACTATAAAGCATTTGTCTAGTAATTACCAATTATTACTATAATCATATGATACGCTCATTATAAAGGAAGCGCAGTTTGCACTGTGTGAAGTTATAGCACTTTCATTTAGTATAAATGCACTGATAGGTGGGAAACATCCTCCTTTTGCCATTTGAGAAACCATAATACAGAAAAATCATTTGCCACCTCTATCACCCTATAGTCAAGCCCAAGTAGCTATTAATACAGAGAGCCCTTAAGAAGTATTTTCTGTCTTAAACTTTCCTATCTGTGTATAAACAGAAGCAAAACATTCTTCTATTTATTCTATTATGAAATCTTAAAGACCTTGGCTAGAAGTATCAAGCTTCCTTTTCATAAACTTAATTCTTGGTTTGAAGTTAAGTGCTGTGGATGGTGATTCTTCCTTGTGACATTTCAGAGTTTGCCAAACTTGTTGAAGAGTTCCGAAGCTTTGGTGTGAAGCTTACACAGTCAGCCAGTGGCCGTAGCCATGGCACATTTGAATGGGTTGACAGCATGTTGGTTCAGGCCCTGAAGTCTGGAGACTGGCTTCTGATGGACAATGTTAACTTCTGCAAGTAAGAACCTTATGCCTAATCATCAGTGGTCCAGCCTGAAATTTGGGATATGCTTGTCAAAGTAGAAACCCAGATAGAAGTGCTGATATTTTGAAGATACTATTTTTCTCAGTTATGTAGGCACCCTCAGCCATAGTCTATAGACTTCTCCCTATAGTGAACAGTTGTAGTTTGTCATCAGATAACTGTAAGATTTCAGCTCTGTATGATAATTTTGAGCTGAACCAAAGGCTAACAAAATTGGATTACTTCTGGCAATGTCCATTAAGTTAGGCCTTTTAATTTAATATCAGAAGTCTTTTGTTAGGGTTTCTTTTTTTTTTTTTGAAGGTTTCTTTTTTTTTTTGAGACGGAGTCTTGCTCTGTCTCCCGGGCTGGGGTGCAGTGGCCGGATCTCAGCTCACTGCAAGCTCCGCCTCCCAGGTTCACGCCATTCTCCTGCCTCAGCCTCCCGAGTAGCTGGGACTACAGGCGCCCGCCACTTCGCCCGGCTAGTTTTTTGTATTTTTTAGTAGAGACGGGGTTTCACCATGTTAGCCAGGATGGTCTCGATCTCCTGACCTCGTGATCCACCCGTCTCGGCCTCCCAAAGTGCTGGGATTACAGGCTTGAGCCACCGCGCCCGGCCGTTTGTTAGGGTTTCTTTAGTGCAGTTTTTGCTAATGCAGAGTCTGGCACAGGGCAGGCATTTATTAAATGGCCATCAGTGACACAGCGATTCAACCACGTATTATTCTTGATCTTACAGTAAGGCAAAGGACAAGTGTGAAACTATTGGACATATACAGTTAATATAGAAGCTACTACAAGTTAGATGATGGCTATTTCTTCATGGAGCATTTATCTGAATGTTACAAACTGAAATCCAGCCACCTTAAATGGATTTGATAATGTGGAGGGATTGGGGGGCAGGAAAGGAAAAAGTGAAAAGGTTATAGTACAAGGAACTTATCAGTATCTTTAATTTCATTTATTCAAAAATATCTTATGTTTAACTGTGTATAAGGCCCTGGGCTATGTGCCTAGGGAAGTGAGAAGGGAAATCAATGGGGAATCTACTTTGGAGAGATCACTGTTGTATCTGGGTGAGTGATTGTGCCAAAAGGAAATGTGAGTCAAAAGCATTTGGAGCCCCGTGCATGGAAGAAAAGAAGAGTCAATGCAGCATGTTAACCTATCCACCATCTGAATTCTGTCTCTGCAGCCCATCAGTGTTGGATCGTTTGAATGCTTTGCTTGAACCTGGAGGTGTCCTCACTGTTAGTGAGAGAGGAATGATAGATGGATCCACTCCCACGATAACACCAAATCCCAATTTCAGGTATTTATAGCTCTTACATTTCTGCCTCAGAATCTGACAGCCTCAGTAGCAGAGGTAGATGTTCAGTAGGACTTCCTTCTATATTTTATTTGTAAACTGAATCATGGGGAAGTTCACCCATTTATTAATTCACTTAACAAATGCTTACTGAGGCTTTACTGTTTGCCAGGCACTGCTGGGCTGTGGGAACATAGCATAAACAAGAGGAGCAAGGTCCTTGCCTTGCATTGGTGACGAAGGTGGGAAGCAGAGATACCAGTCACAATCCTTTTGCAGTAATTTAGGCAACACATCACAGTGGCTTAGATGAGGGTGGTCCAATGAGTTGATTTGCTGATGGACATGTGGGTTGAGAAAGAAGAATTAAGGATGACACCTATGTTTTTGGCTTGAGTAACTGGGTAAATGGGGTTGCCATTCATTGAGAAAGGGTTGCCATTCATTGATAAAGGAGCAGGTTTAGTTTGGGGAGAGTCTACAGGGAATCAGCTGTTTACTTTCAGACATAAATGAGAGGTGTCAGATAACTAGATGAAGATGTTGATGGGCATTCAATATATGAAGCCAGTTGTTTCAGGAGACTACACTTGCTTCCTGTTCTGCTGTCTGTAGGTTGAGTTAAAATAATGAATTAGTACAGCCTACTTTGGGGAATATCTGAAGGTTAAATTTTTAGAGTTCTCAATACTAAAGGTACACTGGATATATATCATACACAGTTCCTTAGGAAATAGTTTTAGAGAAAATCTTTTGCTATATTGATGCATACTAGAAATAAAAGATCCTTGATGTGAATTCTGTGACAATGAGCCACATAGGATTTGCCCTCACTGACTGGTGCTGAGCTACACCTTTGGTTGCACTGGGATTTAAAATAGTTTTTTTCTTTGAATTGCTATTTTTCTAGACTTTTCCTCTCAATGGATCCTGTCCATGGAGATATATCCCGAGCTATGAGGAATCGTGGACTCGAAATCTACATTTCAGGGGAAGGGGATGTGAGCACCCCAGACAACCTGGATTTGAAAGTTCTGCTGCACAGCCTTGGATTGGTGGGGAACAGTGTATGTGACATCCTCTTGGCTCTACACACACAGACCCGGAGCACTGTTGTAGGTGAGGTGCTTGACTTTTGGGCCTTTGCAGAGTTTTAGTCTTCAAGAAATTTATGTTATTCCATTGGACTGCTAGTTAAAGATTTCTTACATTTAATGTATATAGAAATTATCAGGAAAACTGTTAAAAATGTGGATTTCCAGACACCCCAAGAGATTGGGTTTAGCAGGGCAGGGCGAGGCACAGGAATCAGTATCTGAAAGACGCTTCCTATGTCATTCTGATGCGAGTAAGCAGAGGCTAACCCTTGAGTAATTCTGCTTTACGCACTGAGGTTTATGAAGTTTGCCCATCATTTCTCCAGGGTCATCAACAGCCTCTTGAAGTTGGAATAAAGAGGAAACTGAGTTATTTAAAGCAGACAGGTGTTACTTTTTCTAAATGTTCAATTACACAAAAAGGAGCGAGATAATAAATGGAGTATTGCGTGTTGGTTAATTACTCTGTGTTGGGTACCATGCAGATTGTTTATTTAATCTTTACATTAGTTCTGCAAGGCATATGTTTTCATTTTCCAGATAAGACTCAGAGTTTGAGTCATTTATCAGTTAATAGTAACAGCTGGAATTTGCAAATAGGTCTGTTGGATTTCAAATCCCATGGTCTTTTATGAGGTGACACTCAACTTGCCGCCTTCATTGTGTGTCAGCATTAGATTAAGGATATATGTGACCAGGCTTTATCACATCTATAAATGAGTCCTTCATAATAAACTGCACACAACCAGAGAGAAACAGGGGAGATAGGAATACAAAGGTTCCTACGGGTCCATTGTGCCCTCGGGGGCTCTAGAGTCTACTTAGAAGGTTTTGTAAAGTAAGTATTTGGGTGGGGCTGAGTGGAAGGAGGTTTGATAGAAGGACAGAATTTATCCATTTTCATTGGAGATTTTAAAGACTATTGTTTATAGATGGCAATTTTTTTTAATAGGTTCTCCAACATCTTCTGTGTCAACTCTAATCCGGACAGCCATACTAATTGTCCAGTACCTGCAACGAGGGCTGAGTTTAGACAGAGCCTTTTCTGAAGCATGCTGGGAAGTATATGTCTGTTCCCAGCATTCACCAGCAAACCGGAAGGTACTATGAAGTATTGCAGAATGTTTCTAAGTTGTAATACCCTACATTATCCAGTACAAGGAAATTTTAAAGGTGGCAACCCAGTGACCTGAGAGAGTTGACCACCGCAGTTTGCTTTAATAGAGATCTAGTATCCAGGAACTTCTCTGGAAAATAGCTTGACTATAAATATTCCTGTTTTTTTTTTTTTTTTTTTTTTTTTTTTTTGAAACTTACATGTAGTCAGGAAAAGTAGAATTTAACTTGTGTTTTTCATTGAAGAGTGTTGTTACAGGTTGTTGTGAGGTGGTCACATGGAATATTATTACTTAGCTGTTTTTTGGCGAATATCACTTTTATGTTGGTACCACTGTGTTGTGTTTTTGTCTCCTACCAGCTTGTACAGGCTTTACTGGAGAAACATGTTTCTTCTCTGCGAGCACATGAAACCTGGGGAGACTCCATTCTTGGCATGGGACTGTGGCCAGATTCTGTGCCCTCAGCTCTCTTTGCTACTGAAGATTCTCACCTGTCTACAGTCCGAAGTGATGGACAGATCTTAGCATATTGTCTCAACAGGATGAGCATGAAAACCAGCAGCTGGACAAGGTCAGTGGAGCCTTCAGCTTGTGTCTCTGGTTTCTTGACTGGTTTTTGTTTTTGCTGAAAATGGTCAGGACACAATGTATTTAACTGGAGCATTCTGTGGCCATTTATTATGCAGCTCTCATAGTTTTATTGTTCATTGTGATACCACTCACTATTTATTATTTACTAGGTATGTTTTACCTTTCTTCCTCTGTGGAAGACTCACCTTTTCTCTCTTACCTTTGATCCAATATTTGTGAAAGGGGTTTTCTCAATTATTTGGAATGTGAAATAAAAGGTTATTCTAGTACTGAGTTTGTTCATTCAAATGAATTTCAGGAGTCAGCCTCTTACCTTGCAAGACTTAGAGAAAATTATGCAGTCCTCCAGCCCTGAGAACCTGAAATTCAATGCAGTCGAAGTGAATACTTACTGGATCGATGAACCAGATGTTTTGGCCATGGCTGTTAAATTGCTCATAGAAAGAGCAACCAATCAGGATTGGATGCTCAGAGTTAAATGGCTTTATCATTTAGCCAAGAATATACCGCAGGGGCTTGGTGAGTAGACCAGCTTAATTTGTCCAGTGATGTGATTTATATACATTTATGCTATTTAAGTGCCTCAGCAGCTGTGTTAATCTGTGACTACACTGTTAAAATTACAGTTGGGAGATCTCCTAGGAAGAAATTCGTGGCCTAGCATTACTGTTGAGGAGCAAGTCTGCCTGTAGATGTGTCACAAGATCAACTTTTGTTTCCATGTTATCCTCTAGCATTTCAGGACATATTCACCTTCCTAACAAATTCAAAAGGAAAGCATACTGTATTATTTTACTTTTTAGTTTTGAACATCTGCTTTTTGTGCTGTACTGCTGCTGCAGAACCATTCTATCTGGGAAAGGTATTAGTTTTGATAAATGCATTTCTTCTAAAAGTATGTAAGATTCTAATCTTATTTTAGTTCCAGTGTTCCATGTTGTCCCACTTGGAGTTGTCCCTTGGTATCTGTAGGGGATTGATAGGAGGACTCTCCCTCCCCCACCCACCCAGGGACACCAACATACGTGGGCGCTAAGGCCCCTTATATGAAATGGGATAGTATTTTCATATACCCTACACACATCCCCCTGTGTGCATTAAATCATCTCTGGATTACTTAACAATACCTAATACAATGTAAATGCTATGTAAATAGTTGTAGTATGTTGTTTTAAAACTTATTTTTGTTGTATTTTATTTTTTGTTTTTTTAAATTTTGAATATTTTTGATCTGTAGTTGGTTGAATTCCACAGATGTGGAGCCCTTAGATATGGAGAGCCACCTGTACTTTCTTTGTAGTTCTTTCATTTTAAGAGAGGACAAAGCAACAATAACAACATGGCTTGAATTGTAAAGTACGGAACATGGAATTTGTTGGTGGAGATTAAGTAATTGAGTTTACATGAGCCTTTCTACTTCATGAGAATTTGTCGATAAACCAATGGATATTTACAATATGTTGTGACACATGTCATCTGTTTAAATATGTGTAGAGAATTTTATAAATATTTTGTCTCTGTTATCCTATATGATAGCCACTAGCCAGCCACAGAGAGCGACTAAAATGTAAATGTAGATTTAAAAAAATCAAAAATCCAGTCCTTTAGTTGCACTGGCCACATTTCAAGTCCTCATATATAACTAGTGGTTATTCTATGCAGCTATAGAACATTTTCATCTCTGCAGAACGTTCAGTTGGATAGCACTGCTTTAGAGTCTAACACTGGTTTCTCCTTCCTCCACAGAGTCCATACAGATTCATTTGGAAGCCAGTGCTGCATCTCTCAGGAATTTTTACTCACATTCCCTCTCAGGTGCAGTCAGTAATGTTTTCAAAATATTACAACCAAATACGACAGGTATGCACTTTTGATTTCTAGCTCTCAGCACTGTTTTGGAAACTTATCTTTTGAGTTTATGGGGAAAAGATCTTACCTGTTAGAGGTCTCAACATAACAGTAGTTTTTAGAAGACTCATGATATGCAGAAGCAAATTTTCCCTCTATTTTTTTGAAACTACCTTTTTTCCCCCAATGGGACAGGGTGTCACTAAGTTGCCCTGGCCTCAAATGATCCTCTTGTTTTGGCCTCCCAAAGTGCTGGGACTAGAGGCTTGAGCCACCATGCCTGGCCTGAAACTATCCATTTATCTTCCAGCTGATGGAGGCTGATGATATGCCATGGAGTGAAAAGAATCTAGCAGTTGGAACACTGGGCTGTGGTACCAACTCTGCCACAAACTGGCTTGGTAGATTTTTGGCTCATCATTTACTGTTTCTGCCTGTGTTTAGAAACTAGGGGAATTCGGGAGGCTGAGGCAGGAGAATGGCGTAAACCCGGGAGGCGGAGCTTGCAGTGAGCTGAGATCCGGCCACTGCACTCCAGCCTGGGCAACAGA
>NW_016806491.1:710012-787264 GCF_001698545.2 Rhinopithecus bieti
AAAAAAAAAAAAAAAAAAAAAAAAAAGAAACTAGGGGAATTAAGCTCTTATTTCTCTGAGGTCCCTTCCACCCTTAACTTTGTGTTGTTTACCAGTATTGTTAGTAGGAAGAGTTTCAAACCACGAGGTATTTGACTTAAAGGAAAGTTAAACAGGGTCATTTAATTTAAGAAAATATGAAACTTTAATGATAGATGCAGTGGCTTGTACCTGTGGTCCAGCTACTTGGGAGGTTGAGATAGGAGGATTGCTTAAGTCCAGGAGTTTGAGGCTGCAGTGAGCTGTGATAGTGCCACTGACTGCATTCTAGCCTGGGCAACAGAGCCAGACCATGTCTCTGAGAAAGCTTTGATGACAAAGTTATAAAACCATAGTGATGACAGAAATAGACATCTAAGATATCTGATCAAAGGAAGTATTCAAGATTTTTTTTTTATTATTTGTTTGTTTTGTTTTTTTTTTTTGAGACGGAGTCTTGCTCTGTCTCCCAGGCTGGAGTGCAGTGGCCGGATCTCAGCTCACTGCAAGCTCCGCCTCCCGGGTTTACACCATTCTCTCGCCTCAGCCTCCCGAGTAGCTGGGACTACAGGCGCCCGCCACATCGCCCGGCTAAGTTTTTGTATTTTTTTAGTAGAGACGGGGTTTCACCGTGTTAGCCAGGATGGTCTCGATCTCCTGACCTCGTGATCCGCCCGTCTCGGCCTCCCAAAGTGCTGGGATTACAGGCTTGAGCCACCGCGCCCGGCCGATTTTTTTTTTTTAAATAAGGAATGAGAGAATAAACATTTCCTAGAACAGTGTAATATTAACTTGATTGACACAAGCATTAATTAGGAAAATGGGCATTTTCACAACACCAGATGTAAAATTTTCTACCTCCATCTTCATTTGATGTTGATCAAAATATGCCACTGGCCATTTGATTTAGAAAAAAATAATGCATGATGCTTTTGTGCTAAATAATTCCTTTATGTGCACTAAAGATCATGGAGTGAATGGGAAGAAATCAAACAATAGAGAACAATACTTTGCTAGTCAAGTTGTGGCTGAACTAAGTCATGGCTTTCCACTATGAGAGGATTGTAACTTTTACAAACACAGTTCTACAGTAGCAGCTTTCATTTTCAGCAGGCATCACTTGTCTGTTGGAACACATTAACTCTAACTGTCCTTTTCAGTTTTGTAACCTTTTTATCTTACTAAGCGTTGGAATGTGGGTTCCCTCCTTAATGTACCTGCTGTTCACAGTATGTCCTGGGTAGTCTGGGTAGTCTACTATATGGTGGATGATTTTAAAACTTAAAGTGCTCCACTGAACCGTCCTGCCAGCCACCTTCAACTTAATGCTACCGTTTTTGTGTCTTGCCTCCCTTCCTTGGGTTTTCACAACTTCTGGAGAGTGTCAGTCTCCTCCTGCTGCTTCACAGAAGTTGTGTCAGATGTGAGCCAGAGGACTGTGGGGCAGCAGCAGCCACAGCAGCAGGCACACTCTGATTATAGAGAAATTGTTTTTAAGTTTAAAAAAATTGCCTTGTTTTCTTAATGAAAACAGATAGGTGTATTCATTCGTTTTCTGCCATGTACGTAATTTTTTTTTTTAAAGCTAATGGTGACCACTGTGTAATTTAGCCCATGGATTAGTGTGATATCAGGAAGTGAATTCATTGATTGGAATGTTGTGTTCTAGTAGGGATTACCTTTATATCCTGCATTGGGATGAACTTTCAGTACATATAGATACTTTGCATTTGGAAAAGAAAGAGTGTAAAAGCTATTAAACCCTGCTGTTCTAGTATTATGGGATGAAACTCATGGTGTTTACTGGTTCAGCCTCTTCCCCATCAGGATTCAATGTGCTCACAGTAAAGCAATGAAAATATTCAACTGAAACTTCCCAGGCAAGGAATTTAACTCCAATATTTCTGATTTTGTTTTGTTCTGTTTTAAACTAGATGAATTTGTGATCCCTCTGGACCCCCGATGGAATATGCAGGCTCTGGACATGATTAGAAATTTGATGGACTTTGACCCACAAACGGACCAGCCTGACCAGCTCTTTGCCCTTTTAGAATCAGCTGCAAACAAGTAAGTGAAACCTGCTGCTCTGGGCATTGTTTGCCTCACTGGCTTCTCAGATTATACCTTTCCTAAGAATCTGTCAAACAGCTTATGTGTGTTGAATTTTGTGAACCTGAGAAATTGTGGGGTGTTGGACATGATTGCCTTTATCGTGTGATAATCATATTTCTACTGTTTTCTGTTTTTGTTTTGCTTTTGAGACAGGGTCTAGCTCTGTCACTGAGGCTGGAGTGTAGTGGCATAATCTTGGATCACTGCAACTTCTGCCTCCTGGGCTTAAGCCATCCTCCCACCTCAGCCTCCCAAGTAGCTGGGACTACAGGTACACACCACCACCACACCTGGCTAATTTTTGTACTTTTTTGTAGAGACGAGGTTTTGCCATGTTGCTCAGACTGGTCTTCTGAGCTCAAGTGATCCACCTGCCTCATTCTCCCAAATTGCCGGGATTATAGGTGTGAGCCACTGTGCCCAGCCTGGTTTTTGTTTAATTCCTAGCAGCTCCTCCCATTTTCACCTACTTGTTTTTACTTATCTCTTCCTCAGCCATCTCTCTGTCCACATCATTTCCTGTCCTCAAATGTTGGAGACATAATAACACCTCCATACTTACGTACACACTCACGTATGAATTTACGTAATTTTCAAAGTGAATCCACAAGTATAGTGTGTACCTCAGAGGTTGCCTTGAAAGCTACCAGCCCCTACTCCACTACTCCCCCAACTCCTCCACTTCTACCATGGCCACTTTGAAGAGTTCACAGTGCAGTTTGTCAGATCGTGGCAGACCGAGGCCTGACAGTCTGCCTAGACCCAGCTTTCTCCATCCATCGATTTTCTTTCCCTTCACCTTAGTAGTTGCCACTTTCATCTCCATCTCTTTAGTCCAGGATTTGCAGATGCAGGAGAGGAACGGCAGGATGAAGGACCCTGATGTTCCAAGTGTTCCAGCAAATAGAGGATATGATTGAAAATGTTATTAACCGATAACTATTTGTTATGTGTTTTGAATCTCATTCCAGGACAATCATATATCTTGATCGGGAAAAACGGGTTTTTACTGAAGCAAATTTGGTTTCTGTTGGTAGCAAAAAGCTAAGAGATAGTGTTTTGAGAATGTCCTTTGAATTCCATCAAGGTAAGAACATTTACCTTTTGTGTTCTCTAATTAAGTATCTGATTGCATAATGTTGCTGAAGTTGAGGCATATTCAGCAGCTGCTGCTGTTTACTGGTTTCTTTTAATCTGCTGGCCTGATTTTAAACATGTCCCCTTACTCAATAGTAATGGCTAACATTTACTCAGCACTTACTTTGTGCCAGGTGCTTAGCTAAATGCTTTTTGTGTGTCCTTGATCTCATTTACTTTTTATAGCCACCTGTGATATACGTCCCCATGTTATTAGTGAGGACAGGGAGACACGGAGATGCTCAAGATCACATCTTTAGCAAGTAACAGAGCCACTTGAAAACTAGGTCTGTCGGCTGAAAAAGTGCATATTCATAAGCATTTATTGTAGAAGGGAGTATATCTCCCATCTTTATTTTTTGTTAATTGAAAAGATAGTTGTGCTTGTTGGAAAAAATTCAAACTATTAAAGTATAAAATTGAAAAGTTCATCTTTACATCAGCTACTGTTAGTAATAGTTTCATTTATATTTCTCATATCTATTGGTGTTAACTATCCATCTAAACATATGTACTTAGTTTTCATTTTATACTTAAATACTTGTAAAAAATATACATTTTTTTCTTTACAATCTGCATTTTTCAGTGAGACATTGTTTACATCTGTAGGTATACATGCCTCATTTGCCAAGTTTAATAATACAGATTGAACATCCCTAATATGAAAATTTGAAATCTGAAATGCTCCAAAATTGGGAACTTTTTGAGCACTGACATCATGCCACAAATGGAACATTTTATACCTGACCTCATATGATGAGCCATGGTCAAAATGCAGTCCAAACTTTGTTTCATGCATAAAATTATTAAAAATATTGTAAAATAGAAAGTTTGGACTATGTATATCCCCAAGATACCTCATTATGTATATGCAAAGATTCCAAAATCAAAAAAAAAAATTCAAAATCTGAAAGACTTCTGATTTTCTAAGCATTTCAGGTAAGAGACACAAAACCTGTAGTAGGTGAAGAATTTGCTTTTGCTCTTTCAAAATTGACCTTTGTACTGGGAATAACATTTAAGTTGTAGATTATAATTTATTTGGAAAATGTCCAGAGATTATTTTAAATCTGATGAAATGTTCTCATTTATGTTGACTCTCAGATCCAGAGAGCTATCACACTCTGCCCCATGAAATTGTGGTCAATCTTGCTGCTTTTTTTGAACTTTGTGATGCACTAGTTCTGCTCTGGGTACAGTCCTCCCAGGGAGTGGTGTCTGATGCCATTGTATATGAGGTAAGGAACTGCACCTTGTTTTATTTTAAACAACAAAATTTATGTTTCTTGGTATAAAGATTCTTAGGGCTAAGACTAAGTTCAGTGTTGATATATGCCCAATGTTATTCAAGAAATTTATTCTTAACAGTTTTAAATATACCTATACACATATTTAAAATCTATTGGGGTATAATTTATATATTATAAACTGCATATATTTAAAGTGTGTAAGTTTTGACATGTATACACCTGTGAAACCATTATCACAGTCAAGATGATGAACATATCCATCACCCCAAAAAGTTTCCTCATTCCCTTTTTATATTTTCTTCTTTCCTGCTCCTACCCACAACCAGGTAGCCGTTGATCTACTCTCTGTTACTGTGGATCAGTTGTATTTTCTATAGGTGGAATTATGCAGTATATATACGTTTTTGTTTATCTTCCTTCATGCAGCATTGTGATTTGGAGATGCATCCATGTGGTTTCATGTATCAGTCGTTCATTCCTCTTTATTGCTGAGTAGTATTCCATTGCATGGATCTACTACAGTTTTTTATTTGTTCACCTGTGTTAGATTGTAACAGTTATTTTTTAATCCACTTAAGTCCTCTTAGACATTATTGTTACATGTGGGTTACGTGGAGTTTTTAATCCAGATTATTGTAGTAAGTCTAGTAAAGTAGAGCAGCCAGTCTTAAACTTTTTGATCTCTGCCTCTGTACTCTTAAAGGTTCTCAAAACCCCAAAGATGTTACATCTGTCAGTTTTACGTATTAAGAACTAAATCTGAAAATATTAAAAAACCCATAAATTTGCTTAAAAATACAGTAGCAAAGAATTTCATGTTAATATGAATAACTTATTTTCAATAAAAAATAGCAATTTCTAAAATAAAAATTGAGAAATGGAACTGTTTTACATTCCTGCAAATCTCTGTATGTCTGGCTTGTGAGAAGATGGATTCTTGTAGTATGTTGTTTGGGATAAAGTTTATGAAGAAAAACTGGCCTCCTATAGTTAGGAGATTGGAAAGGGGAGGAGTATTTTAGTAACCATTTCATATAATTTCAAATATTTTTATTTGATGGCACACCAAAAACGACAAATAGTTTTGTAAGGGTTATTAGCAATGGAGAATCTGAGCAAATAATCAGTGAACTTCTCGTGTTAAAATTCACTGGCCACGGCCAGGTGTGGTGGTTCACACCTGTAACCCCAGCACTTTGGGAGGCTGAGGCAGGCAAATCATGAGGTCAGGAGATCGAGACCATCCTGGCTAACATGGTGAAACCCCGTCTCTACTAAAAATACAAAAAATTAGCCAGGCATGGTGGCGGGCACCTGTAGTCCCAGCTACTCAGGAGGCAGGAGAATTGCTTGAACCCAGGAGGCAGAGGTTGCAGTGAGTCGAGATCGTGCATTGCACTCCAGCCTGGGGGACAGAGCAATACTCTGTCTTAAAAAAAAAAAAAAAAAAAAAAAATTTGTGCCATATTGCCTTTGCACCTTGGATGGACTTTGACCCTGCCTTAGTTTTTATAGCGCGTGTGCGTTGGTAACTGTGGAAAATATTTGTTCACTGAGTTGGGCTACATTTCATCCTGTTTGTGTTTGTTTTGTGTTTTTTTTTTTTTTTGTTGAGACGGAGTTTACTCTCGTCCACCCAGTGCTGCGAGTGCAGTGGCCCGGGATCTGCAGCTCACTGCAAGCTCCGCCTCCGAGGTTTTATGCCATTCTCCTGCCTCAGCCTCCCGAGTGACCTGGGACTACAGGCGCGCTGCCACCGCCGCCTCGCCCGGCTAAGTGTTTTTGGTATTTTTTTAGTAGAGGATGGTGGTTTCATTCGTGTAGCCCTAGGATGATCTCGATCCTCCTGACCTCGTGATCCCCACCCGTCTCGGCCTCCCCAAAGTGCTGGGATGTACAGGCCTTGACCACTGGCGCCCGGCCAACCATTGTTCCATTCTCAATATAAATATAATAGAAGAATAATGCATGCTGTGTGAAAATCACAAATCTCATTTTCAGGACAAAATCGTACCAGGAAGCTCGTCAAACTCTGGCTTTTCCAGATTGTTTTTTTTTTTTTTTTTTTGGGAGGGACATGAATCTTGCTCCTGTCCGCCATGCGGCGATATGCAATGGCATGATCTCAGCTCATTGCCCACCTCTGCCTCCTAGGTTCAAGCGATTCTTCTGCCTCAGCCTCCTGAGTAGCTGGGACTACAGACCCACACCACCACATCTGGGTAATTTTTGTATTTTTAGTGAAGACGGGATTTCACCATGTTGATCAGGCTGGTCTTGAACTCCTGACCTCAGGTGATCCACCCGCGTCAGCCTCCGTAAATGCTTGGATTATAGGCGTGATCCATCGTTCCCGGCCAGTTTTCCAGAATGCTAAGTTTTGCTTAAAAGCTCAGATTTTATCATGGCAACATATATTCTCAATCTTTTTTTGAGACGGAGTTTCACTCTTGCCCAGGCTGGAGTGCAGTGGTGCGATCTTGGCTCACTGCAACCTCCACCTGCTGGTTTCAAGTGAGTCGCCTGCTTCAGCCTCCTGAGTAGCTGGGATTACAGGCTCGTGCCACCACGCTCAGCTAATTTTTTGTGTTTTTAGTGGAGATAGGGTTTCACCATGTTGACCAGGCTGGTCTGGATCTCCTTACCTCAGATGATCCGCCTGCCTCAGCCTCCTAAAATGCTAGCATTACAGGCGTTAACCACCGCACCTGGCCTCTCAATTGTTTTTCTTGAAGTAACAGGTTCACATCATTGATTTTCAATGCAGTGTCTGTCAGATAGTCATAATATGCCTGTCAGTCCTTTTTTTGTACCATTACTGTAAATGTCATCATAGTGAAAATGACAAATAACATGATGTTATGAAAATAGTTCTGACTTCATGGAACCACTGTAGGAAATCACCAATCTAGAAACAATGTTACTGTAAAACTACATTATTCAAAGAGCCATGTTGGAGACTCATATTACCTGATTTGCATTGCAACCCTGTATTAAACAAAACCGTATGGTATTGTCTAAGGATAGACATTTAGACCAATAAAATAAAAGAGGGGATTCACAGATAGACCCCACCCCCCTTCTGCACATATGGTCAGTTTTTTTTGTTTTTTGTTTTTGTTAAATATGCAAAGGTAATTTAATGGCAAAAAATGGTCTATTCAGTAAAGGGTGACGGAAGAATTAGATGTCCATATAAAGTAAAATGAGCCTGGTTGGGCACGGCGGCTCATGTCTGTAATCCCAAGTACTTTGGGAGGCCAAGGTGGGTGGATCACCTGAGGTCAGAAGTTCAAGACCAGGCTGGCTAACATGGTGAAACCCCGTCTCTACTAAAAATACAAAAAAAAGTAGCTGGGTATGGTGGCAGGCACCTGTAATCCCAGCTACTTGGGTGACTGAGGCAGGAGAATGACTTGAAGCTGGGAGGCAGAGGTTGCAGTGAGCTGAGATTGTGCCACTGTGCTCCAGCCTGGGCAATGGAGCAAGACGCTGTCTTAAAAAAAAAAAAAAAGCCTTTACCCCTACCTCACATTATATGTAGTTACCTCAACATGGATGAAACCTTTAAAAATAGAACTGACACTATGAACTGGCTAAAAGAAAACATAGAAGAAGATCTTTACAATCTAATTATAGGCAAAGATTTTTTAGGATTCTTTCTAAATGAAAAAAAAATTGATAAATTGATTTCATCAAAATTTAAAACTTCTATTCTTCATAGATACCTTTATGACTGTACTGTGAGGAAATGAATATACTGGGAAAAACTGCTAACAAAACACATAAATTCCATAAACTAGCTATAATACAACCCAGTTTTTAAAATGAGCAAGACATCTGAATAGAGTATCTTCTCAGAAGTTATATGAATGACCAGTAAGAAGTTTAAAAATTGCAATGTCATCAAAGAAATGTAACTTGAAACCACAGTGAGGTGTACCATCCACCAGAATATAATTAAAATTAAAACTAAAGTTAAAATCATTAACAGCAAGTATTGGCAAAGAAATGGAACAACTGAAACTCTTCTTCACTTCTGGTCGGAGTACAAAATGGTACAGCTGCTTTGGAATACAGTTAGTAGTTTCTTATAAAATGACCTATACTTTGACCCAACAATTCCATTTTGTCTAATGACTTATGCTATAACTAAGCATAAATACTAAGAGAAAAGATTGTAGCCTCCTCTGTCTGCCTTAATGTTCCTACCTATATTCCAGTCCAGTCTTAGACTTTTCATTTATGCAAGTTGAGCATTAATTAGCAATTATAGTCTATGTTGTGTGTCTTTTCCCAGGAGATGCTGGTGAGCAGTCTTGGTTCACTTTGTTTTTATATTTTCTTCTTTTTTTAGTCTTTCCTCATGCCATCTTATCTAAGAGATTTTGTTTTTAGATCTTAGGTTCTCTGCGGTGGCGGGACCGGTTTTGGACTGTAGCCGACACAGTAAAAGTAGATGCCCCAGGTCTGGCCCTTCTTGCACTCCATTGGCACTGGGTTTTAAAACATCTGGTCCACCAGATCCCCCAACTTCTGATGAATTATGAAGACAAGTAAGATTCCTATTTAGAGTAATAATGTCAATGATTACAGACAGATGATGTTAAGGATAAGATTTGGAACCAAAACTGCTTCTTTTTCCTTTATTTTGGTTTACTTGGCATATTGGTAAATGTACAATTAAAAAAAAAAAAAGGAAAGTATTAGTAGCTTCTCTTACTGTGTAGCGTTTCCCCCTTTCTTTATTTCCCTTCTGCCCTTGTTCTCCTTTAGATACTACAAAGAAGTTCAGACTGTCTCAGAACATATTCAGAATTGTCTGGGGAGCCAGACTGGTGGCTTCGCTGGTGTAAAGAAGTTGCAGAAGTTCCTGGGACGACCGTTTCCTTTTAAGGTACACCTGGAAGCATTTAGTAAATAAAAAGAAATTGACTGCTTCTTCTGAAGTCCTTCTGGAACTTGGGAACTGACCCTGTATAAGATTAATCCTTGTCTTCAAAGCATAACTCTTACAGTTTTCCCTTGGCATCTCGGGGTGATTGGTTCCAGGATTCTCCTTGGATACAGACATCCAGGAAAGCCCAAGACTCTTATATAAAATGGCGTTGCGTGTATATATAACTTATGTACACTTTATATTATCTCTGAATTACAGTACCTCATACAATGTAAATGCTGTGTAAATAGTGATTATACTGGATTGCTTAGGTAATAATGACAAGATAAAAAAGGCCTTATGTGTTCAGTACAGACGCAACCATCCATTTTTCCCCCTGAATGTTTTTCTTTTTTTTGAGACGTAGTCTCGCTCTGCTGCCCAGGCTGTAGTGCAGTGGTGCAATCTCGGCTCACTCCATGCTCCGCCTCCTGGGTTCACGCCACTCTCCTGCCTCAGCCTTCTGAGTAGCTGGGACCACAGGCGCCCGCCACCACGACTGGCTAATTTTTTGTATTTTTTTTTTAGTAGAGATGGGATTTCACTGTGTTAGTCAAGATGGTAGTCAGGATGGTCTCTATCTCCTGACCTCGTGATCCGCGCGCCTTGGCCTCCCAGAGTGCTGGAATTATAGACGTGAACCACCGCACCCTGCCTCCCCCTGAATATTTTCGACCGACGATTGGTTGAATTGATGCGGAACCTGCAGATAACAAGAGGGCAGACTCTATCCCATGAATCCTGTTTAGTAATTTGCTACATATTATCATCTTACTTATTCCTGAGACCCTTAAGTCTGGGTAGACAGTTAACTTTATTACTACTGTAAAATCTCTTGACACCAACAGGAATAAACAAGTCCTTTGTTTTCTGGAAACATTAAGAATATATCATAAGTTTATTCTGAGACCTGTATAGGCTACTAAAGAAAACCACATTTGTGTTCTATAGTATGCTCTTGTGGGTTTTGTTGTTTCAGGACAAGCTAGTGGTGGAGTGTTTTTCACAACTGAAGGTCCTTAACAAAGTCCTTGCCATCAGGGAGCAGATGCCTGCCCTTGGGGAGAGTGGATGGCAGGAAGACCTTAATCGTCTCCAAGTGGTTGCTTCTCAATGGACATTAAAGAAAAGTCTCCTGCAAGCCTGGGGATTGATCCTCAGAGCTAATATTTTGGAAGATGTCAACCTAGGTAAAATATTCTAGCACTTGGCTAGCTGACAGATGCTCTGAAAATATCCTCTTGCTGGTAGCTAATAAGTTTTCCCTTAGATTTTTCTTTTCTGGGTAATGTGAGGGGTAAAGTATATATACCTTTAAAGAAGTGTCAGGCATAGGGCTAAACTTCACATATATTTTTAATTCCATCAGTAGAATCATGTGGGTATTAATACCATTTCAGAGATGAGAATCTCAAAGCTCAGGTTAAGGAACTTAACTCTGGTTAGCTGAAGTTAAGCTTGCAGTCACCTAGCAGGTTGTTGAGAATCTAGAGGCTGTACTCTTGACCACTGTGCTCTAATACAGCATTTGTCTCTTTGTCCAGATGAGTTGAAGAATTTTGTGCATGCTCACTGTTTAGAACTGAAAGCCAAAGGACTCTCACTTGGTTTTCTGGAGAAAAAGCATGGTGAAGCTTCCTCCCTGTCCCATCCAGACTTGACCTCTGTAATCCACCTCGCCAGGAGTGTTCAATTGTGGCCTGCAATGGAGTACCTGGCTATGCTTTGGCAGTACAAAGTGACAGCTGATTTTATGGCACAAACTTGTCTCAGAAGGTAAACCATGCTTTCAGTTGTTTTCCTTGCGGGAACTTTTTTTCTTGATTATTCTGTGTATCCTATACCCATAAACAAACCACAGACTTGATGGGGATGGTTGCTGAAGCAGAGGGAAGTGACTTGCCATTTTGGAAAGCCAAAATTTATTGAAAGTTTTTTGCTAGTTTTGATTTTGCTTTAAAAGTCACTGGGAATTTTATCAGTAGAGTTGTTCATTTTTAGATAAATGTAAGTTTTATGTTACACTTTCCCTAATGTAGCAGCTTTCCAGTAGTTCATTCATAGTCCATACCCCACCCTCTCCCTCTTTATTTTTGGAACAGATGCAGCAAAAATCAACAACCCCAGATAAATGAGGAGATAAGTCATCTCATCTCATTTTGTCTTTATCACACACCAGTTGCACCTCAAGAGCTTCGAGATCTGTGGTCCTTGCTGCATCATCAGAAGGTAAAAATCACAACGAGACATAAGCCTCCTTTACACTACGAGTTGATTAGATTTTCTGTGACAAACTGGTTGCACAACATTTTATTTATTCTCAAAATTCCATGTTGGAAACCTCAGGTTTTTTTGAATTGCCTCTTAAAGGGAAGAATTTTAAATATTCTTTCGTAGTAATTATGAGGGTATATTACAACTCTTGTCACGGGAGTATTCATTTGGTTTCCATTTAACTGAGATGAAAATATTTGCTTCTTAAAATTTCCCAATTGCTCAAAAATACATTGTGAGAGTATTTTCTACTCTTCCTCTCTAATAAATTGAATGTGAATACTGGTACACTCTGGTTAATAGAATTTCATTAGTACAGCTTTAAATAAAACTGTAAACATGTCACATTCCTTGACCAAGATGACCGGGGAGGCAGAGAAACAGAAAAATGTGGATTATTACCTTTAAACTTATGATAGTTTTAGATGGGTCTTAGAAGAAAGAGGACCTAATAACTTGATTTATGGAGTCTTTCTTAAATATTCTCTCTCACCTAATTATTCCTTTATTTCTAGGTGTCTCCTGAAGAAATTACATCTTTGTGGTCCGAGTTATTTAATTCCATGTTTATGTCTTTCTGGAACAGTACTGTGACCACAAATCCAGAGTACTGGCTAATGTGGAACCCTTTGCCTGGTATGCAGCAGAGGGAGGCACCCAAGTCTGTTTTGGACTCCACATTGAAGGTTTGTTGGTCTAAATTATAAAAAATGTTTGATAGTGGCAAAAGAGTTTCTGAATGGATCTATCAATAAACATTTATTCCTAGCATAGAGTAGTAACTAAATAGGTGATTGCAACACTTTATTTTCTACAGGATGTTAAATAAGTGTACTGTCAGTAAAAGTATACCATGTTAAATAATTTGTGAAATTTTGAGATAAGTCAAAAAAGGTTTTATTGAAAAGTCTATATTTTTTCAAATGAAAACATTTTCTCTCTGTAAAACATTTAAACAGTACAGATATATGTATATATATAATTCATTAGAAATATCCACTCTGCTCTGTATCCTGTTTATGTATTTTTTTTATATTAAATACATATGTAAACAAAAATAAGTACACATATATGTAATAGAAATGTGTATGTCATTCCAGCTTATTTTTAAAAGTTACTCCACTGTATCAATGTGCTTGAATTTATTTAATCACTTATTGATAAAGTGTTAAGTTTCTTGCATTTTCTCCCTCTTCCTATAATAAGCATGCCACATTGACTATCCTAGTATATGTCTTTGTTCACTTGTTGGAGCATTTCTGTGCATAAGTTATTAGAATTAGAATTGAATCCTTTGTCAGAGTGTCTACACATTAAAAACACAATTACAGTTATTACTAGACTGGAGATGTGGTTTTTGCTTTTCACTTTTTTAAAGATGTGAAGAGCCAGTGAAGAGGGAAGTCCTGAAGTCCTAGATGACCACAGTGAGGTTAAGTTTCCTTTAACATAGAGATGAGGACCTGTTCTTCATCTGCTTGCCACACTAGGTGTTACAAACATTTCCAGTTGTTTCTGTCATATAGTTAAAAAGAACTCATTTGCACTTCTTTGATAAATGTGAAGATTTAACATATTTTCACATTTATTGATCCCCTTTAGTTCTTCTCTGAATTTTCCAGTCATACTCGTTCTTTTTTAAAAAAAAAAAAATTGTGTTCGTCGGCCGCTGTAGCTCACACCTGTAATCCCAGCACTTTGGGAGGCTGAGGCGGGTGGATCATTTGAGGTCAGGAGTTCAAGACCAGCCTGGCCAACATGGTGAAACCCTGTCTCTACTGAAAACAAAAATTAGCTGGGTGGTAGTGGTGTGCACCTGAATCCCAGCTACTTGGGAGGCTGAGGCGGGAGAATTGCTTGGGCCTGGGAGGCGGAGGTGGCAGTGAGCCGAGATCACGCCATTGCACTCCAGTCTGGGTGACAGAGTGAGACTCTGTCTCAAAAAAAAAAAAAGGGTTGTTCAGCGTTAGTTTACTATTGAAGATCTTTTTATATATTATGGATATTAAGCCTTTGTCCAATATAGGTTGGAAGTATATTTCTAGTTTTCTGTCGTCTCTCAAGTTTGTTTTCTTATATGTCACAAGTTTTATAATTTTTTCCCTCCAAATATGCCAGTCCCTTCTACTTACTGACTTTAGTGTCATACTTTTAAAAAATGTCTTGCTTCATCGCCTCAAGAGTTCAAAACTATTTTCCATTATTTTCTCCTATATTTTTATTTTATGTTCAAATCTATTTCATCTGTATATGTTATTTTATGATCTAGGGATGCAAATTTTTTCTTTTATACAAACAGATCCAAAAGCGATGTAATAACACCATTTTGACTAATTCATCCTTTCCACTCTCATGTGAAATGCCTTATTGCCCCAAATGTTTTCGGATTTACTTGAACTCTATTCCATTCTTTTGCACTATCAAAATGGATTATAAAACACCTCTCAAAGCCTTTAGTGATAAACTTTGTATCCCTGAGGGTTGTATGGCATTATACAGAGTTGACTATCACACGCATTTGGCTGTCACCCTTTGACAACCCTTTGCTGTGGACAGCTATTACTGTGTCCCATTTAACAGTCTAAGGAGCACAGACAGTCTAAGGACATTTTGTCCCTGGCTCTTAAATTTGTCTCTTACTCCTTTACTTGCACCCTAAGTTGGCTCTCATCTGCCTGCAGTGTCTCTTTCCCTTCTGCAAGAATGTTCTCCCTGATTCCTAGGTTTGCAGGCTTTCCTCATGCATTGCTAAAGCATCCATTGCTCATTTCCTAAAGCATGGAGTCCACTTTCATTTAAGTTATAGTAACCCATTCTGTTCTTCTAGTCCAATCTCTGAGTGATGCTTACCTGTTCCAAGCAACCTGAACTGTCTCTTTCTTTCCTCTCAGGTTCCCTAATGCTGCTTCTGGAAATTGTCTTAGTTAATTTCTAAAAGTTACTGACTCTTTTCTTGTTCTTTAGGGCCCTGGCAATCTCAATAGACCCATATTCTCTAAGTGCTGCTTTGAAGTCTTAACCAGCAGCTGGAGAGCAAGTCCCTGGGATGTGAGTGGCCTCCCCATCCTGTCCTCCTCTCACGTGACCCTAGGAGAGTGGGTTGAGAGAACCCAGCAGCTCCAGGACATCAGTTCGATGCTTTGGACTAACATGGCTATCTCTTCAGTAGCAGAATTCAGGTATTCCCTCGTCCTGGAAAGCAGACTGTAAAGTTCCTATCTTTTCTCCAGAGCATGGAGCAAAGACCCAGTGAGAACTTCCTTCTGTAGTGGCTATTTCTGGTGTTTGAAGTGAGGGTATTTTCTGCCTGAATTAGCATGTTTTCAGGCGACCATGAACTGGCTGGTTCATCTGTCAGTTTTAGGCGTATTGTGATCAAGAGGGTGAACTTAGTCAACCAAATAAGACCATGTGAGAACAGAAATTCACCTCCACATATTGATGCTGCATTCTGTGGTTATCATTTCTTGAGAGAATTATAGTGTATGAAAAGGAATGCTTTTTGATACAGTACAAACCTTTCAGTGCTTTCTTATTGTCCCCACAGACGCACGGATTCCCAACTCCAGGGGCAGGTGCTGTTCCGGCACCTGGCAGGCCTAGTAGAGCTGCTACCAGAGTGCCGGCGGCAGGAGTACATGCAGAACTGTGAGCAGCTGCTGCTTGGGAGCAGCCAGGCCTTCCAGCATGTGGGCCAGACACTTGGGGACATGGCTGGTCAGGAGGCGCTGCCCAAGGAACTGATCTGCCAATTGCTCACCTCCCTGCACCACCTTTTTGGTGAAGGGGAGAGTAAGGGGAGCCTACCTGAGGCAGCCCAGCGTGGGAGCCTCTGGGTGAGCCTCGGCTTGCTCCAAATTCAGACATGGCTTCCCCAGGCACGCTTTGACCCTGCGGTGAAGAGGGAGTACAAGCTCAATTACGCCAAGGAAGAGGTATGGAAGGCAAGAGTTTGGAGCACGGGCTGCCTCACTGATGTGCTGGGTTTGCTTATTGTATTACTCCTTTTATTCCCTTTTGAGTGCTCATATCATCAGAAGCATGATATTGCATAAGCTGCCCTGTGACTTCCCAGGAGTCTGTTTGAGAGACTGTATTTTCCCCTTTGAGAGTTCCCCTGAGTATACTCAGGCTCTGGGAGGAGCCCTTCCTAAGGTTCTGAGGTCTCTGCCAATAGGTGCAGTGGGCAGAGGGCAGGTAGAAAACCTGAGCCATTGTCAGAAATAGTGGCATCTCTCACTATTTCTGGACTCTCTCTGCCTGAGCTCAGTTTTGGGTATTTGGGTTTTTGTTTTGGTTTGTTTGTTTGTTTGTTTTTGAAACGGAGCCTGGCTTTGTCGTCCAGGCAGGAGTTCAGTGGCATGATCTCGGCTCACTGCAACCTCCGCCTCCTGGGTTCAAGCAATTCTCTGCTTCAGCCTCCTGAGTAGCTGGGATTACAAGAACTTGCCACCACGCCTGACTGATTTTTGTATTTTTAGTAGGGATGGGGTTTCACCATCTTGGCTAGGCCGGTCTTAAACTCCTGACCTCAAGTGATCCACCCGCTTTGGCCTCCCAAAGTGGTGGGATTACAGGCGTGAGCCACCATGCCCAGCCTGGATTTGGATATTTCTTTAGATAGAATATAGTATCCCTATGTCCTAGGAATTTTGAACTTATTGGTGCTTGCTATCTAAAACTCAAGAATCAAGTAGAGGCTGGATGTGGTGGCCTCACCCTGTAATCCCAGCACTTTGAGGGGCTGAAGTGGGAGGAGCACTTGAGCCCAGGAGTTCGAGACTAACCTGAGCAACAACATAGTAAGATCCCTGTCTCTACAAAAAAAGCTGGGTGTGGTGGCATGTGCTTGTAGTACCAGCTACTCCCGAGGCTAAAGCAGGATGATCACTTGAGCCTGGGCGGTGGGGGGGTCAAGGGTTTGGTGAGCCATGATTGCGCCATTGCACTCCAGCTGGGCTACAGGCTGAGAACCTGTCTTAAAAAAGAATCAAGTTGATTTGGGTAATGTAGTATCTCTTGCTATTTGAAGTTTTGAACCAAGTTCAGGAACTAAATACATTAAGATAATGGTATGTTAGTACATATTTTGAAGAAGGAAAATTATATTAGTTCGAGTGAAGGCTAAGCTCTTATAGCAGAGAGACTAAAAAATTCAGTGGTGTAAATAAGGTTGTTTCTTTTCCCTCACAACTCTGATGTGAGTGGTCTAGATTAACGGAGCAGAGCCACCTCTCCTTGGGTCATTCAGGAACCCAGATTCCTTCCATCTTGTTCCTCTACATGTCCCCAGAACATTGTCCTCATGTGCATGGTCATAGCTGGGACACAGTGGACTAGTTTCTCTCTTTTCCATTAGTTACACCAACTGCAGTGTGAATGGAAGACCCGGAACCTGTTATCCCAGCTGCAGACTGGAAGAGACCTGGAAGATGAAGTCGTTGTCAGCTACTCTCATCCTCACGTCAGGTAACACAGCAAAGTGACTATTTGTTTCGGGGATTATTGACTGTCCTTTTGATGGAGTTGACCTTTGCAATGTAATTATAGTGTGAGTAGAAGTGATAATACACACCTCTAAACTACATTAGCAATTAGATCCCAAAGCCTTGTTTATAGTCAGGAAAAATATATGCCTTGTGAAAGGAGGGGAGGGGGGCTATTCAAGGCGTGTGTTCGCATGGGACCAAGATGTTTGAAGCCAAAACTTAGTCTCAGCATAGAAGAAGTGGGGTGTGATGGTATGCACTATATTTCTCTGCTATTCTTGGCTATAGGTCTGTTATTAGGAAATATGGTACAGGTTGAGGATCCCTTATCCAAAATGCCTGGGACCAGAAGTGTTTTGGATTTGGGGTTTGTTTTTTTCTTCAGATTTTGGAATATTTATACCAGTTGAGCATCCCAGGTCTGAAAATCTGGAATCCAAAATACTCTAATGAGCATTTTCTTTAAGTGTCATATTGACTGGTAGTCAAAAAGTTGAGAGCATTTTGGATATTTGGATTTGGGATGCTCAGCCTGTATAGTCTAGTAGGTTCTGAGTTCCAGTCCTACTCCTGACCTTTGGTTTTAGATGTTGGGTAGATCATTTAATGCCTTAAATCTCAGTGTCCGTATCAGCATAAGAAGAATAATTGTAGTTATCTACTCGAGTGAGTCATGATGAGGCTTCAGTAAGATATGCATCTGAGCACCAACAACATACATGACACAGTAACTGCTATGTAAATATTAACCATTTTCATTAACTAATTGTCGGTGTTATTATCACAACTGAGATGATATTGGAAATACTATTTAGCAGCAGCTGATATTTCTTCCTTCTGTTTTCCTAGCTGAGGATCCAATCTAGATTTGCTGCTCTTCTTCTGACATAATTTGCATATTGTGTTAATTTCCCTTCAGGCTGCTGCGCCAAAGGATGGATCGGCTGGATAATTTAACCTGTCGCCTGTTGAAGAAACAGGCCTTCAGACCCCAGCTGCCTGCTTACGAGTCCCTGGTGCAGGAGATCCACCACTACGTCACTAGTGTCGCCAAGGCCCCTGCCGTTCAGGATCTGCTCACACGGCTCCTGCAGGCCCTCCACATGGATGGGCCACGATCTGCCCAAGTAGCCCACAGCCTTCTAAAGGAGGAGGCCTCTTGGCAGCAGTCACACCACCAGTTCCGGAAGCGGCTGGCGGAGGAGTACACCTTCTATCCAGATGCCGTGAGCCCACTGCAGGCATCCATATTGCAGTTACAACATGGCATGAGGCTGGTGGCCTCTGAGCTCCACACCTCACTCTACAGCAGTATGGTTGGTGCAGACAGGCTGGGGACCCTGGCCACAGCCTTGCTGGCTTTCCCATCAGTGGGCCCCACCTTCCCCACTTACTATGCTCATGCAGACACTTTGTGCTCAGTGAAATCTGAGGAGGTTCTACGAGGCCTTGGGAAGCTAATCATCAATTGCTCAGGAGGAAAGGAGGTGGAAGGCAAGGGCCAGAAAGCCTGTCCCACTCGGGAGCAGCTGCTGATGAATGCTCTCCTTTACCTGCGCTCCCATGTGTTATGCAAGGGAGAGTTGGACCAGAGGGCCCTGCAGCTCTTCAGACACGTGTGTCAGGTGAGCCATCTCTGGGAGGCCTGCCCTGCCCTCGCTCCTGCAGAGTCAGGTTCACAGCAGGGCGGCCTGCAGGACATTAGCATGCCTAGAGATACACAGATAGTGTCGCTGGGGCGTGGGCATTCTGTTTTCTGTTCCTTCTTTTTCTCTGTTTACCTATCATGTTTGGGGACCTTTGCCTCTCAGTTTTTAAAAGATTAAAAAAAAAAAAATGAGAGCACCCTTTTTTATACACTACACGTTTTCTCCCAGTTTGTCAGTTGTCTTTTGACTTTGTTTATGGTAATTTTGCCAGATACTTATGTCAACCGCATTAAGATGTTCCCTTATTAATAAAAGTAATTTGCTCTCATTGTATGCAATTAAGAGAATACTAAAATTTCTAATGATCCTACCACTTAAAGCTGTATAAATGGTGCTAACGTATCAGGTATCCTATTCCAGGCTTGCTTGTGTGTGTGTATATATATATTAATATTTACCTGTAGCTGTATGTCTATGACACTCTAAATTTTTAAAAATTTGTTCCAGTGGCTTACAATTTTTTTTTTTAGTAGCAACAGCTTTTAAAAAATACAAATCTTAGCATTAATTAACAGAAAAAAAGAGTTGCTCCAGTTGAGGTAGATTCTAATCCCCCGCCGAGCCCCTGAGACATGTCCTTAAATTGCTACAAAATGTACAACAAACCACTAATAAAGTTTATTCTATTTGATAACTCTATTTGGTTTTAAAAACTTCATGTATAGTGATTATTTTTCTGTTATTCTGTATTCTTTACCTGCTTCATATTTAGTGACTGCCAAGTATTCTATTGTATGTTTATGCCACAAGTAATTTAACTATTTTCCTATCATTGAACATTTACATTTGTATATACTTATTTATACTTTTTACTATTTTGCCACGCCCCCCCCAAAATAAAATAAAAAAAAAAACCCAATGCCACAGTAAATAGTCTCACAGCTATATATTTGGATACAAATTTTAGAGATCAGGATTGCTGGGACAAAGACTAAACACACTTCTTAGGCTTTACATGCAAATTACCTTCCTAGATGGTGGGTGCTTATTTCCTCAACCTCAGCAGTACTGGATGGTTCTTTAATTTACAGTTTTTGCCAGTTTAAAGATCTAAAATCTTAGAAGTGGTAGGGAATTTCAGAAGTGTCTGGTAAGACACATTCCAGTTTTGCCTGATTGGTGCCCTTTGACCACCCAGTCCCTAGTCTAAGTGTTTCTTTTCTGAACCCCTTGGCCAGCTCCTTGGGGTGCCACCCAAGTGCTATCTGAACCACAGCCCTCTCATGGCCAACCCTGAGTCTGTCCTTGTTACAAAGCACCTTTATTTCTTGACAGGAAGTTCCCATTAGCTGTACTGTGGCAAGTTTTACACCTTCAAAATTACAATGACACAGCAGGGGGAATCTAGGAAACTGGTTGCTGAGGCTACACACTTGGAAAACAAAACCCATTTGCTCTTTATTACATGGAATTTAGTTCTTGGATGTTGGCTTTTATTTGTTTTTGAGTCATGATACTTTCATTTTCGCGAGAAATTAATAGCAAATCTTGCCTTTGTGAGTGCCTCAGCAAGGAAAGCTCAGCTTCTGTCTATGTGACTTTCAGGAAATCATCAATGAGTGGGATGAACAGGAACGCATAGCCCAAGAGAAGGCTGAGCAGGAAAGCAGCCTATATAGATACAGGAGCAGGAACTCTAGGACAACCCTGAGCGAAGAGGAGGAGGAAGAACGGGAGTTCAGAAAACAGTTCCCCCTGCATGAAAAGGTAGGACAGTGGTGGCAGGGTTTGTTTTGGAATGAATTCCCTTGATGCCATATACATTCCCTCTGATGGCTTTCTCTCTCTTTCTCTTTCTGTCTCTCTCTATGCATGTATTTTAGAGACTGGGTCTTGCTCTATCACCCAGGCTGGGGTGCAGTGGTGCAATCACAGCTCACTGCAGCCTCAAACTCCTGAGCTCAAACAATCCTCCCAAGTAGCTATGACTGCATGCGCACGCTACCACACCCTGCCAGTTTTTATATTTTTTACAGAGACAGGGTCTCAGTATTTCACCCAGGCTGTCTCCAAAACTCCTGACCTCAAGTGATCCTCCCGCCTCGGCCTCCCAAAGCACAGGGATTACAGGTGTGAGCCACTGTGCCCAGCCTGTAGTCTTTTAAAATATATTTTAATACATATATTAGTCCTATTTCATTTTCTCAGTCATTCTTATGCTTTTTTCTTTCTTCCTTTTAGTCTGATTAGAAGTAGATTCTGATTTTTAAAAGTTCAATTGCTCTAATGCTATTTATAGGACTTTGCAGATATTTTGGTACAGCCAGCGTTAGAGGAGAACAAAGGAACTTCAGATGGGCAAGAAGAGGAAGCAGCCACAAACCCAGCTCTCCTCTCCCAGAATTCAATGCAGGCGGTAATGCTGATACACCAGCAGTTGTGTCTCAACTTTGCTCGATCCCTCTGGTATCAACAGACTCTGCCGCCACATGAAGCAAAGCATTACCTCAGCCTGTTTCTGTCTTGCTATCAGACTGGGGCATCGCTTGTGACACACTTCTACCCCCTGATGGGTATAGTAGTTTACTTTTGTTATGCAGTTGGGAAATTAAAGCAAATGCAAATAGATGCTGTTGCTACTTCTGTAACAATCGCACTCATGAATTTCCTGTTTTCGCCTAATTCCTTATTGGAGTTTCCTTGGCTTAAAGAACTTAAGCTGATTCAAGAAAATATTTTAGGATTCTGTAATAAGATGGATTTTCATGAGTGTACAAATGGGTCAAGAAAAGATGGATTTTATTGTTTCGATCCTTTGGGGGGAGGGATTAATAAGGATAAGGACTTAAGTGTGTGTGTGTGTGTGTGTTTTCCTTAGCATTATTTCTGCTTTCTGTCAAATAGCGTTAGTGCTTTTCAAATGAAATAATATATACCTGGGAGCAACCAGTCTCGTGGAATATGGTTTAATAGTTGGTTCAGTGCAGTTTCCTACATGATTTCATGGCATTATTTCATACAAGTAGGAAGGAGGCTTTAAGTTTCCTTTCTGTTTACCTAGAATAGGTATAAAAACTGGGAATTTGGATGCAGTGAATTAACCCCTACACCATTTTGTTTATACCTAGGCAGTTTCTGACTTCCTTTGCGTATTCTAGAAACTTGAGAGCTTTAGGTAGCTACCATGGTATTAGGATTACAGTTCTCTAGGCCAGTATTGCTTTGGGGGAGAATAGCATTCATCAGTCCCCAATTAGTTCATTGTTGCTGATTCTTTTTTTTTTTTTTTTTTTTTTTTTTTTTTTTTTTTGGAGGACGGAGTCCTCCTCTGTCGCGCTCGGCTGGAGTGCAGTGGCCGGATCTCAGCTCACTGCAGGCTCCGTCTCCCGGGGTTTACGCCCAATTCTCATCTGCCCAGCCTCCCGAGTAGCGGGACATACAGGCGCCTGCTACGTCACCCAGTTTTTGTATTTTTTTAGTAGAGACGGGTTTCACTGTGTTAGCCAGATGTTCGATCTCCTGACCTGGATCGCCCGCTCGGCCTCCCAAATGTGCTGGGATTACAGGCTTGAGCCACCGTGCCCGGCCGATTCATTTATTTTTGTATGCATTTATTTTTTTGAGACAGAGTCTTGCTCTGTTGCTCAGGCTGGAGTGCAGTGGCACGATCTCAGCTCAGCTCACTGCAACCTCTGCCTCCCAGGTTCAAGCAATTCTTGTGCCTTAGCTCCCCAAGAAATTGGGATTACAGGCACAAGCATGTCTGGTTCATGTTTGTATTTTTAGTAGAAATGAGGTTTCACCATATTGGCCAGGATGGTCTCAAACTCCTGGCCTCAAGCAATCTGCCTGTCTCGGCCTCCCAAAGTGCTAGAATTACAGACATGAGCCACTGTGCCTGGCCACGTTGCTGACATCTTTTTGACATGCTGATGGATCAACTTACTGAGTTCACTGACTTTACTGTGATGTTAACTTCACAGGAGTTGAACTGAATGACCGACTCTTGGGAAGCCAACTTTTGGCCTGCACCCTCTCCCATAACACACTCTTTGGGGAGGCACCCTCAGACCTGATGATGAAGCCTGATGGGCCCTATGACTTCTACCAGCATCCCAATGTTCCAGAAGCCCGGCAGTGTCAACCTGTGCTTCAAGGTTTCTCAGAGGCTGTCAGTCACTTGCTGCAGGACTGGCCAGAACACCCAGCGCTTGAACAGGTAGGGCAGCTGTTGAGGAAGGAATGCTCACAGTACTGAATCTGCAAGAAGGATGCAGCCTCACCATTATCCCTGGGGGCACCCCCTTGCACATGCATACGTATAAACAAGAGCTTAAAGAACTGCAGTTCAGTGAGATGCTACTTACTAACTATAGGATGAACATACCAGTTTTGTATTTCTCTTTTATAAGTGATGTTTGGGGATTCTGTTAATTTTATTTGTTGGTTAGGAGTTGCTGACCACATAATAAAATGTTACCATGTTGCTGTGTTTATTCAGAGGTGTTTTAAAAGTAGAGAATTGTGGGGAAACTTCTGGTCAGGACTCTCTTCAGTACCCTGTGACTTTGGATCACTGGTATTCCTACTGAGATACCCAAATCTTTATTTCTGCAGCTCCTGGTTGTAGTGCACAGAATCCGTAATTTCCCACTTTCCAGTCCCATCTCAAAGTTCCTGAATGGCTTAGAGATCCTTCTGGCAAAGGCACAGGTGAGCTAATCCCTCTCTTCCTTATTTTTGTTGGTGGTCAGTTGGCAAAAGATATATCTTGTGGCACCTTTGTTGTTAGACAGAAAATTATAGTTTCGGCTGGAAAAAGATAAACATCCTTAGTTTTTCTGGCATGGGGTGAAATCATTGCCAGTGAGGCCGTTGCCCCTGTGGTGAGGTTTAGCTGCCTTGCCTTTTATCCAGTGGGATGCAGTATCCACCGGTAATGAGGGTGCACTCCTTCTGGCGTTCCAGGTGGGCCTTCAGTCCAACTGAGTGCCCACATACACTATCCCCTTCAGTGCCTTCATGGCCTGAGTCAGCTGTTACCTCCTCATTGGACAGGAAAGGGCCACATGTCTTTGTTCTAGGTCAGATAGCAAACAGCACAAATTCAGACTCCAGTCTGTAAACACTGTGCTTTTTTGCCAGCCTCTAAACTTGCCTCTGGTGGAGTTCTGTCATGTGAACAGAAAGAACTTGAAGCTAGGTACACTAAATTCATTCCTGCAGTTGGTACAAGTTGTTTAAGGGCCCAGTAGTCTTCAGTCAAGCAAAGTTCAAGATGTTCTTGAGGGAGGAGGTGATTATGGCATTGAATAATGTCCATAGTAAATTTTATCTTTGTTTCTTTAGGATTGGGAGGAAAATGCAAGTCGAACTTTGTCTTTGCGGAAACATCTTGATTTGATCAGTCAGATGATCATTCGGTGGCGTAAACTGGAGCTGAAGTAAGTGACTCTCCGTCCCTCTCCTAAACTTAGGTTGTAAGGGCTTTTGTTTTTTGCTAGTTTAAATTTCTTCAGGATTTATATAGTATTACAGCTACAGAATGTGCTTTTCAGTTATTAATCACAGCGTTAACAGTAGGGCATTAAAATCACCTGAATACAGTCCAGACAACAGCGTATATTCTTGAGGGAGGAAACTGGGTGACTCCTCCATCTCCATTTGGGAGGAGAGGATAGTGAGCATGTAGCCTCTGCATCTCTGGTGTCAGATATTTCAAATGGGTTGCCCTAAATGCCTCCTTGGCTTCTTCTCATTTCAGCTGCTGGTCCATGAGTTTGGATAATACTATGAAGCGCCACACCGAGAAATCGACCAAGCACTGGTTCTCTATCTATCAAATGCTTGAGAAGCACATGCAGGAACAAACAGAAGAACAGGAAGGTAATGCCTGGCAATACATTTCCTGCCCACTTAGAGCTTCCCAGCTAAATGGAGTGCTGCAAAGTGTAAGATTTTCGTGTTCCCGCTTCTCCTGCTACACTGCTTTCATGGGAATGCCTCCCATTTGACTTCATGATATTTCTGAGAGGTCAGCCAAGAAAACTGTAAATCGTGCTTGTCTGAGAGAATAATAACAAAAGTCTGAGAGGTTTAAATGTCTTCTCCAAAAGTCTAGAGAACCAGTCATATGATAAGGTTTCCTTCTTCTCTATGTCCATGATAGAAGTCAAACTGAAAGTTGACTTTTTGGTAGGTAGCAGCCAATATGCTTGAATGAACAGTCTTTTTTTTATACTTGTGACAAGCATCTTATAATTCATTTTTCATAATTTGCTGTGAGTGCATTTAACACATGCCCTGTGTGCAGCTGCTACTTTTATTTGTTTATATTTATTTACTTTTGTCTTGCTCTGTTGCCCAGGCTGGAGTACAGTGGTGCGATCTCATCTCACTGCACCCTCCGCCTCCCAGGCCCAAGCGATTCTCTCCTACTTCAGCCTCCTGAGTAGCTGGGATTACTGGTGCCCACCACCATACCTGGCTAATTTTTGTATTTTTAGTAGAGACGATGTTTCACCATGTTGGCCAGGCTGGTTTTGAACTCCTTACCTCAAATGATCCGCCCGCCTTGGCCTCCCAGAGTGCTGGGATTACAGGCATGAGCCACCACACCTGGCCTGCTACTTTTAAGTCAGCTTAGAATTTAGCTGTGGTCCTTGCTTGAGAGCCTCACATTGTGATGTCTACCTCTTGGCCATCCATAGTATCCCAAATAGATTGCGTGCACGTCATGGTTGAAGGAACATACATATTTTCCTCTTTGAATTTTTAAAGATGACAAACAGATGACCTTGATGTTGTTGGTCAGCACGTTACAAGCATTTATTGAAGGATCCTCGCTGGGAGAGTTCCATGTGCGACTTCAGATGTTACTGGTTTTCCATTGTCACGTCTTGCTGATGCCACAGGTTGAAGGAAAGGGTGAGGATTTTTTTTCCTTTCCTTTGACATTGCATTACTAAAATGAGTTAGGCTTTGAATTTTCTACATGAGACAGGTGCCTCGTTGCACTCTAGGTTTTAAATAAGACATAGTTATGTTTAATGCGATTCACATTAGATACAGAGAAGAACATTCAAAATGAGGTGCAGATGACTAGTGAGCTCTGACAGAAGTAAATTGCCAGGTGAAGATCTCAGGACCTAGCATGTTGAGGCAGCACATCTCTCTGTCTAGACACTATAAATGTCCTGCTAAGCTGCTGCTTGATCCAGGCCATTATTAGTTTCTTTCATCCAGTGAAAGCACTGCCAACCGTCAACGAAATGCACATAAAACTGCCCACTGTCAAGTACTATCCCTGACCACAGCAAGTGGGATAAAAGCCTCACTGCAAGATGAGTATAGATTGTACGTGAATGAGCATTTGAGGTGAACTGCTTAATATGCCATCTTTTTAAAAAAGCTCAGTTTCTGCTGATTTTACAGTAAGTTTCACAGAAAGAATTTGACATTGATTTTAGAAGAACCTAGGAGTACATCATCTTCAAGAAAAAAAGTGCAAAAAAACATCTGTTATAAGCAGAAGTGAAAAATAGGGGAGTGTTGACAGCCTGCATCTCTGGGAAATGCTAAACTCAGACAGGATCCCTAAATAACATGCCTGTGAAACTCAGTGTAATCTCATGGCATAGAGAGTAATGAGGAAGGATCATCACTGAAATATGAAGGCCACAGCTGGCACCAGTAGCACATGCAGCAAGTGTGGTGTTTTTGTTTCCTTTTCATTTCTTCCAGATTCACTTTGCAGTGTTCTATGGAATTTGTACCATTATTACAAGCAATTCTTTGACCGGGTCCAGGCCAAAATTGTGGAACTTCGTTCCCCCCTAGAAAAAGAACTTAAAGTAAGATGAACAGCTGTCGTGATCACTCTTGGGAGGACAAAATCAGCAAATTCTCTTTCGTTAACCCTGTTGTCCATTTAACACTGCGGCAGGGACCTAGGGGAATACAGGAAAGCATTGCCACTGCTAGGGAGGATGGCAATATGTACATCGGTGGCATTGACTTTTTTTGTCACCTGCAGAGTGTGTGAGGGATTCGTGGAGTGGCCAGTCAGAGCCTCCTCAGAGGACTGCCACAGAAATCTGTTTGTGCTCCCCTGGTCTTGCCCAGGCCTGTCTCCCACCTCAGAGCTATGCCATGTCGTGCTGGTCCACACACCATTGAATTACCACGGAGGAAGGAGGGACCTCTCTTTTTGATATTCCCAGTGGTTGTGGAACCAACCATGGTACAAGGGACATGGCTAACTTGGTGGTTCCTAAGCTGGAGTATATGTCAGGTGACTTAGTGACTGTAGCAGCTCTCTCTTTTTTTTTTTTAAATCACTTTGAGACCAAAACGTGTTGTTTTTGTTTTTTGAGACAGAGTCTCGCTCTGTTGCCTAGGCGGGAGTGCAGTGGCACGATCTCAGCTCACTGCAGCCTCTGCCTCCCGGGTTCAAGCAATTCTCCTGCCTCAGCCTCCTGAGTAGCTGGGATTACAGGTGCACTCCACCAAACCCGGCTATTTTTTCTATTTTTAGTAGAGACGGGGTTTCACCACGTTGGCCAGGATGGTCTCAATCTCCTGACCTTGTGATCCGCCCACTGTGGCCTCCCAAAGTGCTGGGATTACAGGTGTGAGCCACCACACCTGGCCCATGGTTTCTTTTTCAGACTTGTTTTACTTGTTCACTGACACACAGTCCTGTGTTTGGGATAGAGTGGGTCTTTGCTGAACAGAAATCTAGAAAGAAACAGAATCACAGTAGCTTTATAAAGCCATTTCTTGAACATCATTTATCTTACAGGAATTTGTTAAGATTTCCAGGTGGAATGATGTCAGCTTCTGGTCCATCAAACAATCTGTAGAAAAGACACACAGGTAATCTGTCTTTTAAAACTGGGGACAACCAAAATAGAATTTTTGTGGTTGGGAGCAAGACTACATAGTTACCATAACCTGACTTAATATTAAGTGTGTTAAACTTCTCAAAAAATAACACTTTTATTGTTTTGATGTTGCTTTCAACACCACCCTCTTCTTCTCTGAGCAAAGTCTACCTGCAGTAAGGATTGGTGTGCCTTGAGACAAAGTAGGCTGTCTCAAGTCTTCTGCCACCCACTAGCTGTATACTTTGAGCAAAGCAATCCCATTCTTTCTGGCTTTAGTTTCTCTTCTAGAAAAGGAGGATAACAATAACTGCCATACTTTTCTCTTAAAATAAAACAAGTATTAATATTTAAGGAGATCACTGTATATAAAAGGTACAGGGTATTAAATTATGTATGGATGCATGATAATGTATTTTTTGTATTTCTTCACTTGCTAATCCAATTTTTTTCTTCTTATCTCTGTGATTATCTGGGGACAGGACCCTCTTTAAATTCATGAAGAAATTTGAAGCAGTCCTGAGTGAACCCTGCCGGTCATCCCTGGTGGAGAGCGACAAGGAAGAACAGCCTGACTTTTTGCCCAGGCCAACAGATGGAGCTGCAGTTGAACCGTCTTCCATTCAGAATCTGAACAGGGCACTGAGGGAGACCCTGTTAGCTCAACCAGCAGCTGGGCAGGTACTTGGTTGTGGGACAGTGCTGGCTTATTCCCAAGCCGGTCAAGTGGGATCTATGTGTTATGTGCAAGACATGCCTCAGTACTAGACAAGAAAATGCCTTTGACATATATAGTATGTATTTGTTTGCCTGACTTCCCTGCAAAATAAGGCAAAAAAATCTTGATCTCATTGGTAAAAGGTTTTTTTTTTTTTTTTTGCTTTTTTTGAGACAGAGTCTCACGCTGTTGCCTAGGCATGATTATGGCTGACTGCAGTCTCAACCTCCTGGGCTCAAATGATCCTTCCATGTCAGCCTCCTGAGTGCTGGGACCACAGGCACATGCCACCATGCCCGGCTAATTTTTTTTTTTATTTTTTGTAGAGATGAGGTCTCACTTTGTTGCCCAGGCTGGTCTCGAACTTCTAGTTTTTTTTTTTTTTTTTTTTTTTTTTGAGACGGAGTCTTGCCCTGTCGCCCAGGCTGGAGTGCAGTGACGTGATCTTGGCTCACTGCAAGCTCCGCCTCCTGGGTTCACACCATTTTCCTGCCTCAGCCTCCCGAGTAGGTGGGACTAGAGGCTCCTGCCACCACGCCTGGCTAATTTTTTGTATTTTTTAGTAGAGATGGGGTTTCACCATGTTAGCCAGGAAAGTCTGAATCTCCTGATCTGCCCACCTTGGCCTCCCAAAGTGCTGGGATTACAGGTATGAGCCACCGCGCTGGCCAGACTTGTAGTATTAAGTGATCCTCCCTGCCTCTGCCTCCCAAAGAGCTGGGATTGTGGGCGTGAGTCATCGCACGTGGCCTTGCTGCTTAAAATTTAATGTCAGCCTGTGAGAAATAATTGTGCTTTTACCTGTGAACATTTCATCTGCTATGAGCAAAGATTTGAAGCATCAGTTTAAGAATATGCCATTGAAGCTGTCTGTGGGCTACCACATGAGGAAGCTACAGCACAGGGTGTGAATATGTGCCATGATGTGCTGGTTTATAGCAGATGCTGATTACTGTGGTGTAAATACTCCCATTATGACCAATTTCAAGAACCAACAGTTAAGATTTGGCTTGCAAAATTTCTGAAAATTTAACAGTGATAAATCTTGAGTTAGCAGGTCTGTTATAGAATGGATGTTCCTGCTTCATGTCCTTGGGTGTGGGGAGCTCTAGGATTGGAAGGCACTCTTCAGGAGAGTAATTTCTGGGTAGGCATAGTGGCTCATGGCTGTAATCCCAGCACCTTGGGAGGCTGAGGCAGGAGGATCACTTGAGCCCAGGAGTTTGAGACCAGCCTAGGCAACACATGAGACCCTGTCTCTCCAGAAAAAATTACTTTTTAAAGAGTAGTTTTGTTTTCTTATTGTATTTCCTATCTGAGGTTCACAGAGTTAGTAATGAACGTCCTTAAGCTATTTTTGTTATTTTAGTTGTTCAAAACTCATAATAGAAACTGAACATATAGCCATAAGATGGCTGCAGAGATACGATATGGCTACCAAATTTATTTTCTTTTGACTGTATTTGTCAGCTCACTGCTTCTGTCATTCTGATCAACAATTTTGATTTGCTAATAATGACAACATAGGAAGTTCAGGAGAAAATTAAAATATGTCCTTGACGGATGAAAGCTCTTCCCTTCATTTGATATCTGAATTCCTGTGTCTGGGGTGCGGTGGCTCATGCCTGTAATCCCAGCACTTTGGGAAGCCAAGGCAGGTGGATCATTTGAGACTAGGAGTTCAAAATCAGCCTGGCCAACATGGTAAAACCCTGTCTCAATTAAAAATACAAAAAATAGCGGGGCGTGGTGATGCATGCCTGCAATCCCAGCTATTGGGGAGGCTGAGGCACGAGAATCGCTTGAATCTGGGAGGTGGAGGTTGTAGTGAGCCAAGATCAGGTCACTGCACTTCAGCCTAGGTGACAAAGCCAGACCCTGTCTCAAAAAAAAAGGAAAGAAATCTGAATTCCTGAAATTTGAACTGTTAATTAGGGGTAAATGGTCATAGGAGTAGGACCAGTTTCGCCTGGCTACTGTGTCTGAGAAACACAAAGTGGCTCAGCACCTTGAGGGCAGCAATGATATTATTCATTCTACTCTGTTCATAATTCAGAACTGGAGGCTCCTTGTGGCTATCATAGCAAGCATTGCTGGATGTAGGGGCATGGGGATCCTTCCGTTATAGTGATCTCATATGGAGCAGTAATACGGTTTTCTAAATATCCGCAGTATGTCTCTTTTAATTTTAGTGATGCTATATTTGTTCTCATGAGACTTCTGACATGGTGGTAATTTAATATTTGCTGAACTAGGGATGTGTTTGTGTGTGCAACAATTAAATTTAATTCCCGTGCAGGTTAAAATGATGGCCTGCCATTCTTGGCAGTGAGGCTAACCTGTCCTTTGTCTCACAGGCCACAATTCCAGAGTGCTGTCAGGGCACTGCTCCTTCCGGCTTCGAAGGGGAGCTTCTGCGTCGCTTGCCAAAGCTCAGGAAACGCATGAGGAAGATATGTCTGACATTCATGAAGGAGAGCCCCCTGCCTCGCCTTGTGGAGGGCCTCGATCAGTTCACAGGTGGGTGCCAGCATCCAGGTCAAGGGTGGATCTTTCTCTCTGTTTTCCCCAGTGGCGCAGGAGGGCTGAGAATGTGGCACCTGTGTCCTTTTTTGATATCCTGTGTAGTGCTGAACAGTTGATTGAATAAGCAAGTGGGCTTAAAAACCCACAGAGCTCAGAAACAGGAGCCTACTGAGAATACACAGTCATAATTTTCACATTGTCATCCTCTCATGTAACCTGGCACTGTGCCATATTTTATGAGCGCCTTGTCTATACTAGTTCCTGTTGGTTGGTGTTACAGGTAAAGGGGCACAGAGGTGGATTTCCCAGTGTCTAAGCTGTCCCCACTGTCAAGAAGTTGTCTCATTTGAGGAGGATTCATCCCCATCTTCTTGCTTTTTTCACTTCAGAGAGGCACAGCAGTTTCATTTCTCAGGCTGTCTTTGCTCAGAGAAAGCGAGAGCCAAGATCTCATAGTGTAACACAGCAATAGCTGGGAAGGGAGCCCAGAATTTTATAGAATGTTTGGGCCCCTGGCAGCCTCTGACTACCTCCTTCACCCCATCTACCCCCCACCTGCAGTGAGTGTGCTGTCAGTGAGGCTGGGTTTCTTTTAATGAGGTTGCATCTAATCTCAGGGAGCTCTTCTTTTTTTAAAACTTGTCAGTGTTGCTCAAGGTGACTCAAGCCTGGGGATGGGGGTGAGTGGAATACAGATCCATTTGCATCTCCTGGAGAGGGGATGCGCTGCGGGATGTAAAGCCTCCCTTATCCTCTAACTCTCCTGCACTGTCAGTCTGATGTCTTTGGTGTCCTTGTACTCACTGGTGATTGCCTATGTTTGGCTGGTAGTGCTGCCTTAATGCAGTACCACAGACTGGGTGGCTTCAGTGTGAGGCTAAAAGTTCAAGATCAAGGTGTTAGCAGGGTTGATTACTTCTGAAGCCTCTCTCCTTGGCTTGCAGATGGCCACCTTCTCACTGTGTCCTCCCGTGGTCACTCTTCATCTGTGTGTTCTGTGTCCTGATCTCTTCTTTTAAGGACTTCAGTCAGATTAGATTAGAGCCCATTCTCATTTCACCTTCATTACCTCTCTAAGGCCTTGTCTCCATATATAGTCACATTCTGAAGTTCTGGGGGTTGGGACTTTTAACATGTGAATTGAGGGGTCAGGGAAGACACAACCCAGCCTATAACACTGCCTGCAGCAGGGAGGCGGCACCCTTGTGTTATTGGTACCCACGTGTATTCAGGAAGGCAGCTTGGTGCTGTATAGAAAGAACTTGGGCTTTGAAGTAAGGTAGGCCAGTGTTCAAGTCCTGGCTCATCTACTCATTAACCACATGGCCTTCAGATAGTGACTAGACCTCACTGAGCCTTTCTTGAAGTCTGTAAAATGGAGCTACAAATAGGTGCTTCTGAAGTTGTGCACATGAAAAGAGAATTTACCACGTACCAGCTATAAGTGGAAACTCAACATACATTAATCTGAAATTTCCTTCAAGTGATTATAAAGTTCTAGTATAATGCACTGCACATAGTTGGTGCTCAATAAGTGCATTTGCTTGATTGATTATAAAACCCCTAAATACAAAAGAATGACTGCTGCTGTTTGGGTTGTTATTGTCAAGAGACTTGAAATCCTGTATGTTATTTTTCTATTTCCATACACCTTGACCAGTTTGGTTAAAACACTTAATGAGATTTTACCAAATGCTAGGGACTGTGTTAAGTACCCAGGGTATAAAGATGAATGATGCTTGGCCTTTGTTCTCCAAAAGGTCCCTGGTGTTGGGTAACAAACACATTACCAGACCCCTGGGATTTTCTTATTGTCTCCCCTCCCCACCTTGTTTTCCCTTACAGGTGAAGTGATTTCCTCTGTGAGTGAGCTGCAGAGCTTAAAGGTGGAACCCTCTGCAGAGAAGGAGAAGCAGCGGTCAGAAGCCAAGCACATTCTCATGCAAAAACAGCGAGCTTTGTCAGACCTCTTTAAACACCTTGCAAAAATTGGTAAGGTTCTCGCTTGAAACCCAGTGAAATGTAGTCACCAACTTTTACAAAGAGAAATGACATGTCTGATTTGGGGGAAATTCCATAGACAGTTGAGATAGTGGACAACAGAAGGTACAGGCAAGGTTTCCAGATGTCTAAGAGTTCCACTCACATGCAGGAAAATCCTGTGACCAGCCATCTATGATTCCCTGATACTTTCCTCTTCGTATGAGGTTTCTCAGAATCTATATTTTTATTTATGTTATGTTATATGTTACGTTGTGTTATGTTGTTATGTTTTGTTATGTTATGTTATGTTATGTTATTGAGATTGAGTCTCGCTCTGTCGCTCAGGCTGGAGTACAGTGGTGCAATCTCGGCTCACTGCCACCTCTGCCTCTTGTTGCCCAGGCTGGAGTGCAATGGTGTGATTTTGGCTCACTGCAACCTCTGCCTCCTGGGTTCAAGTGATTCTCTTGCCTCAGCCTCCCAAGCAGCTGGGACTACACCACGCCCGGCTAATTTTTGTATTTTTACTAGAGACGGGGCTTCACCGTGTTAGCCAGGATGGTCTCAATCTCCTGACCTTGTGATCTGCCTACCTCAGCCTCCCAAAGTGCTGGGATTACAGGCGTGAGCACCACGCCTGGCAGAATCTGTACTTTTAAAATTTCTGTCACTGCATGCTGTACCATTGTTTGCTGCATAGCATAGAGAGCAGTGCTTCTCAAACTTGAACGTGCATGTGAATTCACCTGGGGAATCTTGTGGAAGTGCCGCTACAGATCCTGTTTCAGTTGGTGTGGGTGCATCCTGAGAGTCTGCATTTCTAACAAGCTCTCAGGTGATGCTGTTTAGAAGACTTTGCTTTGAGTAGCAAGAGAAAGGGGGGCACATCCATTCTCTCCTAAGCATCTTTGCTTAAACAAATGCTGTTTATTTCCTAGGTTTGTCATATCGCAAAGGTCTTGCATGGGCCCGTTCAAAAAATCCTCAAGAGATGCTTCATCTTCACCCGTTAGATCTCCGGAGCGCATTGTCCATCGTCAGCAGCACTCGGGAGGCTGATTCTAGGTTTGTCTGTTTTTTTTCCCTACTTATAAATGGAACAAGTAATTTAACACTTATCCTCATTTGCAAAAATGGGGATAGCAACACCACTGTGGCTACCAAAAGTGCCTGGCTCAGGAGCTGACTCCTGGTGGACATTCAAATGAAAGTGTGAAGCTGGGTGCGGTGGTTCATCCCTGTAATCCCAGCACTTTGGGAGTCTGAGGTGGGCAGATCACTTGAGGTCAGGAGTTCAAGACCAGCCTGACCAACATGGCAAAACTCTGTGTCTACTAAAAATACAAAATATTAGCCAGGTATGGTGGCACATGCCTGTAATCCCAGCTAATCAGGAGGCCGAGGCAGGAGTATTGCTTGAACCCAGGAGGTAGAGGTTGCAGTGAGCTGAGATTACAGCACTGCACTCCAGCCTGGGTAGCAAAGTAAGACTGTCTCAAAAAAAAAAACATTTCTTTTCTTTCTCTTTCTTCCTTGCATTCACCTCTCCATTCTTCTTTTTTTTTTGTCTTGATTTTCCTGAGGTCTGCTTACTTCATTTGATCATATGTGTGGAAATCTATTAGAAAATGGTATATTTTTAGTTGCTCTATATACATACACTCCTCATAAGTTCTAATGTTATTGAATTTGTAAGTCCATACACTATTGAGACAGGCAGAGCTACCTCTATTTACAGCACTGCAGAGGATGTTGTGAATGATGCTTTGCATGAACTGGGTATAGTACATGTGTGTGTTTTATTTGCTCAGTTGGCCCTCCCAGGGCTTTAAATTTGAATTCAACAGAATATTGTGGAAGGGAAATTTTACATAAGTATTCTGGATTTTCGGGTTTTCAGGAAAATTTGCCAAGTAGGCTTGCATTCCCATTTGGTCAGCAGTGTTGTAGTTGAATAGTAGTTTCCTCCTTTTGAAAGGACACATGCTCTCCAGCTTACTTGAACCCTCAACAACCCCTGTGTCTTCCCCACATTGAGGTCAGCTGTCACTGCCATGCATCATTTTGTGCTTGGCTGTCCTCCGTCCTCTTACATTATTTGCCTGGCTCCTGTAGGCATCAGAGTTTATGACCCCCTTGCCTCCACTGCCAAGATAGGAAGATTTCATTGAAGAAACCATATTGTCAGCAAAATTTATTTCCTCATGATACTTCCAGTGCTAAGTTAAGTAAAGGACTAATGAGTGCCTCACCGAATGAGTCCTCATAGAAGTAAACCACCTCAGACAGCTGACTCTTGGTTATGGCCAAATATACCAGTATCTGAGTTTTTCAGGATCTGGGGTGGGAGAGCATGGTTTTAATTAAGTAAATGATGTTGATATCTTTTCCAGGCTGCTTACAGAAATCTCGTCTTCATGGGATGGATGCCAGAAGTATTTTTATCGCTCTCTTGCACGGCATGCCAGGCTTAACGCAGCACTAGCAACTCCTGCCAAGGTAGAATGATAGAACATGAGTCTTGCAGGGGCTCAGGGAAAGCTCTTGTTCTGTTCATCCCAGGGCCGCATTCTCAGACCTTGTTAAGTGATAACAGCCTGTTAGTGGAACTGAGCTTTTTGCAGTACATCCTTTAACTTAAAATAAGTATCAATGTAATTTTGTGCAAAATCAGAGAACACCTTAAATAAATTCTGTTACACTTGCCAGCAGGACAAATTTTCTTAATGTTTAAGAAAAATTAAAAACTTCAAATTGAGAATGCCATCTTTAGATCTTTCTTCCCTTTGTGAATTGAGAAAAGACCACTAATAAATGCATTTTGGAGTTAAATCCAGTTCCTTTGTATGGAATATCAATGATCGGTGCAAGCATAATTGGAGAAACACTGCTCAAAAAAATGAATGTGTCACCTCTAGAGTGCGGCATGTCTGATGCTTATAGTAGAAACAACTTTCTAGGGGCACATCTGTGGGTGTTTGCCAGCAGCCCCTTCAGCATGTTTTTCCTTCTTCTGCCAGGAAATGGGCATGGGCAACGTGGAACGGTGCAGAGGGTTCTCAGCACATTTGATGAAGATGCTCGTCCAACAGCGGCGCTCCCTGACCACGCTCAGTGAGCAGTGGATCATCCTCAGGTATCAGCCGATGAGTTGGGCTTGTGGCATGAATTCAGAAGAATTAGATCCAAGTCAGCTCAGAGTTATTGCACATGGGGAGAGGAATAAGACATGCTCTCAATTGTGAAATGAATTTAAGGCCCAAAGAGGCAGGTAGGGTTTCTCCCAGCTCTGCCCCTTGTTTTCAGTGATATGCTTCTAGTGTCCCTCTCCCTCTGTGCTCTGACTGAACCTCCTGAGAATATGGAGCTGTGGAGATTTCAGGGCTGTGTCAGGCAATGAAAATTGTCATGGCTGAACTATACCTGTGTCTGGAATCAGGATATATATTGCCGAAAGTCCATGTGGGCCAATGGTTAGGCTTGTGTTCATGGTATTAGGGTGGGACAGTCTTGGGCACAGATGAGATTTGAGTTGGCTTCTGTTACTTAGGCTTTGGGGATCCCCCAGATGGCAATCTGAGCCATACATGGAGGCTCCTCAATGGAAACAGATAATTAAGAGATGAGGACAGTTAGGAGAGTTGTCGTCATCTGTTGAATGGATTCGTGGCTGAGAGACAGTATTTCCAGACTGTTCACTTTAGCTTCAGGTATTTTCTCCTCCATTCATTAGGGTTTATGTAGCAAAGTACAGCACATTCACTAGATACTGCTAGTGGAAGTCACTGTAGTGGTGTAATTGTGTCGTGATACTTCTCCTGAAAGACTGAGAGATGGGTTTAAGTACTTTGGGAGGCATTTTAACAGACTTTTTACCTGTCTGGGGGATTCTTCCTTCTTGACTGTATTAAAAAACCCATGCTTGTTCAGAAACACAAATTTCTTTTAAAACAATGTGGTGACATGGTTTAGAGTGCCATTCATTGTGTTTTTCCCATGGGTTTCTCTGTACAGGAACCTCCTCAGCTGTGTGCAAGAGATTCACAGCAGGCTGACGGGGCCCCTGGCCTACCCCGTGGCCTTCCCTCCTCAGGATGGCGTGCAGCAGTGGACCGAGCGCCTGCAGCACCTGGCCATGCAGTGCCAGATTCTGCTCGAGCAGCTCTCCTGGCTCCTCCAGTGCTGCCCCAGTGTACGGCCAGCTCCAGGCCATGGCAATGCCCAGGCACTGGGGCAGCCTCCTGCCCCCTGCCTGGAAGGACCAGAACTTAGCAAGGGACAACTTTGTGGAGTAGTACCAGACCTAATTCCCTCCAATCTGAGCTACCCATCTCCAGTACCTGGAAGTCAGCTGCCCTCTGGTTGCCGGATGCGGAAACAGGATCAGCTTTGGCAACAGTCAACTACGAGAGTAACAGAGATGCTAAAAATCATTAAAACAGTGAAAGCTGATGTCGACAAAATTAGGCAGCAGTCTTGTGAGACTCTCTTTCATTCTTGGTAAGTGTGTCTATATCTTTACACTTCTCTGTGTGCTTAGGTTCTTATTGTGCTTATCCAAATTGGGGATGGGAAGGGAAGGGTGTTAAAGCAGAAGCTTTTAGACAGTCCTGGAGTCTGGGGAACTCGTCAGTTTGGGGGATGGGGTGGGGTGGGGATAGGGAGTGTCATCTGCAGGTTCTGAGACTTTAGTTAGCAAAAGGATGCCAGACAAAGCCCTAAATAATCCACAGGGAGAGCAAATCACATCCTGCTATTTGTGGTGGTCCAAAATAAAAGCCCATCACACCAAAGACTAATGATAATGGAATATTATTAATGGAATAAATTTATCATTTATTGGAATAAATTAATGGAATAAATTTATTGGAATAAATTACTAAATTTATTCCATTACTAAACCTAGGTGTTTAGTAATAGAATCAAATTATGAAAATAATTGTGCTTCAGTCCTCTGTTCCTCAGTGGACCTGCACAGCACTCTGTGGCATGTGTTTAGCTGTAAACTTCAGCTATGGTGAGTTCTACCTTGCGTCTATTATAGTGGTTGCAGGGAGGGGTGTGTGTTTGTGGGAATTGTAATGCATTCCTTTCAACATTGTGGCATTTCTGTTGCAGGAAAGATTTTGAAGTGTGCTCTTCTGCACTGAGTTGCTTGTCCCAGGTGTCAGTTCATTTGCAGGGCCTAGAGTCCTTGTTCATTCTTCCAGGGATGGAGGTTGAGCAAAGAGACTCACAAATGGCACTAGTTGAAAGTCTGGAATATGTAAGAGGAGAAATTAGTAAAGCCATGGCTGACTTTACTACCTGGAAGACACATCTGCTTACTTCAGGTAGCCAAGGAGGTAAGGAATATTGTTCAGTCAGGGAATGAAAGCCCACTGTAGAAATGATGTCTTGTAGATGTAAAGTCTCATTGTCCTAAGACACATTATGTTTTGGGCTATACACGTACCTGTCCAGGGTTCTGAGGCAGGGAGGTGCGGTTGAAATCCACAGCTCTTAACTTTTTTGTCCCATTTGTTTGGATGCCTGTTACATACTTCGTAACACACATAGGAAGGCAGCATCAGCTGTCTGTTAGTTTTCCCTTAGATTGAAAAAGTTTGGCACTGATATTTGGACTAAGTTAGTGTTTATTCATACTGTCTTAACTGTTATTTTCATATTTTTACATTATTTTAGTAAAAATTTTAATACAAGGTAATAAATTTACAAGTTTATCGAGGCAAGGAATTTGTCTCTTCTTTGTATCTGGCACAGCTTGACTCAGTGACTCATCAAGAAATGAGTGTTTTTAATGATTTCCAGAGGCACTAAAGCAAATGATTGTTGTTTGTATGTTTGTTTTACACCATGTTACTTGCTAGGAAATCAAATGTTGGATGAAGGATTTGTGGAAGATTTTTCAGAGAAAATGGAAATTGCTATCCGAGCCATCCTCTGTGCCATCCAGAACTTAGAAGAAAGCAAGAATGAAAAAGCAGAGAAGAACACTGACCAAGCAAGCCCACAAGAAGAGTACGGTATGTCTGAAATCAGGCAGAAATTAGTTTCATGCCTGTTTTAATTTTTGTATTTGATGATTTATTTCTGTGGCTAAATAGTTAAGGATGGATGTTAGAAACAGATGACTACATGGATAGAGATGAAAGGATTTGTTTTCTGTTATTCATCATGTTGTTTTCTCTGAATGAGGCAGCAGGCTTTGAGAGACTGCAATCAGGACATCTAACAAAACTCTTAGAGGATGACTTCTGGGCCGATGTCAGCACTTTGCATGTGCAGAAAATAATTTCTGCCATCTCTGAGCTGTTGGAGAGGCTGAAATCGTACGGTGAGGATGGCACAGCAGCAAAGCACCTGGTAACTAACTGTTCTTTACAAACTTCTTCCTCTTCAGAATGCACTGAGCAAAGGCAGAGTGGGCTTTACCTCCCTGCACGTGGATAAGTCCCAGAGCAGGCCTCAGTGCCAAAATCACTAAGAACTTGGTCTCTTTATTTATACGTGCAAAGTCATTGACAAGCTTTGAAAAGCTTAGGGCTTGCTAGCTAATTGTTAAATGCATAGGTGCAGAAATGCTAACCATTCAGAATATCTATTAGGATTCTTTCATATCTTACACACTCCCAAATATTTGATGTTACTGATAGATGACATTATCAACGGAGGCTTAGCGGCCACTCTATGTAAACACCATTCCCACTACAGTAAGTGAAGAGTAAGCAGTTGTAGTCTTTGCAGTAAGTCCGGAGAAGCACCTTACTTTGCAGAACATTGTATGTTATTCTGTAGCATTGCCTCCAGTGCTAATTTTCAGTCAGCAGAATTTATTTATAAACATTTTATTTTTATTATTTATTTTATTTTGGGACATGATCTCATTCTGTTGTCCAGACTGGAGAGTGGTGGCGTGACCATGGCTCACTGCAGCCTTGACCTCCTGGGCTCAGGTGATCCTTACACCTCAGCCTCCCAAATAGCTGGCACTATAGGCATGCACCACCGTGCCCAGTTAATTTTTAAAGTTTTATAGAGATGGGTTCTGGCTGTTTTTTTTTTTTGTTTGGTATATTTTGTAGAAATGGGGTTTTGCCATGTTGCCCACGCAACATGAACTTGAACTCCTGGGCTCAAGCAGTCTACCCAAAATGCTGGGATTAAAGACATAAGCCACTGTGCCTGGCCAGCATTATATTTTTAAAAAACCAACATTGTTAGCCAAATGAGACATTGGTTTGAGATTGTACTTTGGTGACGATATATGTAAATGAAGAAATCTCAATGAGCTGTGTGTATTGGGGTGGGATGGGGGTTACAAACACATACATGTAACTTGCCATTAGTACTATTTAGTGCATTCACAATGTTGTGCAATTACCACCACTGTCTAATTCCAGAACGGAAATCTGGTACCTGCCAAGCAGTGTGAGCAGGCCTTTTGTTCTGTTTTGATCTCAGTTCTTCAGCCAATCCTGTTCCTTGCTGGTGCGCCTGGTGCCGGTCCTCTCCAGCTACTCAGACCTTGTCCTCTTCTTCCTGACCATGTCTTTGGCAACTCACCGTAGTACTGCAAAGCTGCTCTCTGTGCTTGCCCAGGTCTTTACGGAGCTTGCCCAGAAGGTAAGGACCGTTCACGTGGTGCACTGTGAGCAGCAGGGACCCAAGTAAATTTCATATCATTGGTCTTTGGTGTGATAGGGTTTTATTTTGGACCACCACAAATAGCAGGATGTGATTTGCTCTCCCTGTGGACTATTTAGGGCTTTGTCTGGCATCCTTTTGCTAACGCTGTTTCCACTAAAGTCTGGGAACCTGCAGATGATACCCCCTATCCCCAACCCACCCTATCCCCCAAACTGATGAGTTTCCTAAACTCCAGAGGTGTCTAAAAGCTGCTGCTTTCTGTTACCACCCTTCTCTTCCCATCCCCAATTTAAATCTTCTTCAGCTAACTCTTGAACTACAGTTGTAGGATAAACCCTTAAGGCTATTAAGTTTTCTTTTAACCATGTAGGTGTAATTGTGATTAAATGATAATGGACCTATTATTAGAGTTTTTTCCCCACTGTCACGGTGGGTCACGCCTGTAATCCCAGCACTTTGGGAGGCTGAGGCGGGTGGATCACCTGATGTCAGGCGTTCAAGAGCAGCCTGACCAATATTACAATGAAACTCCATCTCTACTAAAAATACAAAAATTAGCCAGGCGTGGTGGCATGTGTCTGTAATCCCAGCTACTCGGGAGGCTGAGACAGGAGAATTGCTTAAACCCAGGGAAGTAGAGGTTGCAGTGAGCCAAAATCATGCCATTGCACTCCAGCCTGGGCAACAAGAGCAAAACTCCATCTCAAATAAATAAATAAATAAATTTGGTTTTTTTGGGTTTTTTTTTTTGTTTTGTTTTGTTTTGGAGACAGTCTCCAAAATTGTAATTGTGATTACAGGCACGTGCCACCACGCCTGGCTAATTTTGTATTTTAGTAGAGATGGGGGGGGGGGTTTCACCACATTGGCCAGGATGGTCTCGATCTCCTGACCTCGTGATCCATCCACCTCGGCCTCCCAAAATGCTGGGATTACAGGTGTGAGCCACTGTGCCCAGCCAGTTTTTTTCTTTAGCAGGGAAGTCATTTGTTCTTTCAGCCATGTACCCAGTATTGTGAAAAGCACTGAGGTTGTAGAGATTGTAGACCCTCCCCTTGAAACTCGGGCAGTAGACAGTGAAATCTAATAGCAACGTGGTGTGGGTAGGTCTAGTCATAGAGGTGTCCAGCTCTCGGTCTCTCTTAACCTCACTAAGCCTCAGTTTCCTCATTTGTAAAATGAGATCTGCCTACACTTGTATGCATTTTTGTGAGAACCACCTGCATTTGAGTATATAAGTTTTGTTTTTCTTTTTCCTTAGCATTCTACGATTTTCTCCAAGCTAAATACAGATGAGATGTACTTGAGGAAAATATGAATTTACAAACTGAAGATGGGGTCTAGATTTCTTATAAACAATTAACAGTTCTTAGTTCTGAGTCTCTGAAATACTGGAAAGAGTTAAAAAGTGGAAGCCAAGCCTAATGCCTTGTATCAAGAGGATAAATATGTTTATCTGTAGTAATAATAAGTAAAAGAATGAGTCTCAGGTTTCTCCCCCTCTGGTGGGCACCAAGCTAGTCTTAACATTCCATTGCTTCTTGGAGAAAACACTGTATGCTAAAGACAGTGGCAGGAAAATGTGTGGCACGGGCGCCTTAAGATTTGGCTCAGCTAGATTTGTCCATTTGCACTGTAGCTTTTGTCTGACAGGCTGTAGAATGACTTTGGCCTTTCAGACCTTTGTCTGTTTGTGAGTAGGAATGGTTCTGCTATGTGTAGAATGTTGGGAGCCCTGTGGCTATCCCAGATGTAGCAACTGCAGTAATATACTCGGGTAAGGGCATCTGAAACTCCCTCCTGTGTGGTCTTATTCGTCTGTCTCTGAATGTTTCTAATTTAAATAATGTAGTTCAACGGGAAAATCAAGCAAGTAAGCCAAACTGTATTTTCCAATCAACATTCTGAGAATATATGTCCTAAAAGTGGGTTTGCCTTTTAAAAAATTTTTCTAAGTATGCAAATTGTATTCATATCTTTTCTGAGTAGTTTCAAGGGAACTTGAAAGTAGGTTAGACAGTACTAAGATAATAGATATAGGTTGTAATTAAAGCTCTTGATCCACAGGAAGCTGTTTCTGTGTAACCAAGTCATAATTAGTGTTTACTGGTTTTTGGATCTTAATTCCTTGCTAATTAGCAGCTTACTTTTTTGTGCATTCTCATCCTCAGATTGACAAATATCTTCATAGTATATATTTTCTCTTACAAAATTAAAATTTCTGATTGACAGTCACTACTTTTTCTTTTTACTTCTGCCCAGCGGGCTAGTGTTCTTCTCAGGTTATTTTCCTGTATAAAATAGTTTTTTTCAACATTTCACAGTTTTTACTATGTCTGACTGTGTTCTCTCCAGAGCCTGTTCTTCCCTTGCTCAAGGACTTTTTCCTAAATACTGTCCTTCCAGTGTACTTCATTTAGGTTTTTGTCTTGGCATAGTGACAAATGACCACATGCCAGCTTCTACAAAGTCAAGTCCTGTGTTAAATCTGATGTCAAGCTGTAAAACTGCGTAACTGTTAGCACCAAAGAGGAAAAGAATGTCAGAAGTCTACTGTACTTCCAGCAAATTTAAGATAATGAGCTAGAAAAAGAATTCATTATGTGTTTACATTGTTTTCCGGTGGCAAGAATGAAAATCCCCTTTTAAAATTGCTTTTGTGCCTAATTGTTCACTTCCTTTTTCTTTTTTCTAAGGGATTTTGCTTGCCCAAAGAATTTATGGAAGATTCAGCTGGAGAGGGAGCAACTGAGTTCCATGACTATGAGGGAGGTGGAATTGGAGAAGGCGAGGGCATGAAGGATGTGAGTGACCAGATAGAAAATGAAGAACAGGTACGTTTTCACGTGGGTATACAGTTGACAGAAGATCACTCTCTTTCTTTTCAATATGTAAGTTACACATAAAATGGTTTTACTAGGCTGTTTTAATCTGTGATCTACAGAGCCCTAGATATATTGGTGGTTGGGCTGTGGGTGTAAATAAAAAGCCTAAAATCCAAAGGAAGGAACCTGGAAACTCCGTCATTGGTTGTGGCTATAATTAGGGAGGAAATGATTTTTACTTTTTCTTTTTTTTTTTTAATGGGCAGATATTTGCTGAAATTTTCTAGAGTATTTTGATAGTATTTTAAGCATAAAAGGCCTGGCTATCTTAAGTGATAATTGCATTAAACAATAATGCCAAAATTTGCTGTTAATAGGTGTTGCTGTTGTGTATCTTTTAGGCATAGAGAGTTTTAAAAAATCTGTATCCTTTTTGGTTGGAGTCAAGCAACCTTCTGCACTATTCAGATGTTGTGGACTAAGATTGTTACACTGCATGGATTTTTAAAATGCCTGTCTCATTTGGGAGTGATTTGTGTGTGTTGGGTGTATCACTTACATTCTAAGTTAAATCAGATCAGAAACTTGTATTTAAGGTAATTTTATAGCTATTAAAAATAAAGGAGAAAACCAATTCAAATTCCCTCTCTTCCTTGGCAGAGAAAACTGAAAAGAAATTAAAAGCCAAAAGAATAATGCTAGTATTTATGTTATGGAGCTCTAACTTTTTTTTTTTGGACCTATATTATCCTTAGATAATTGCTTTGTTATTTTGGCCTTTCTGTATTTCTCAAGTCTGACTTAATCACTGTATACTACTTTTCTAATAGAAAAAAAGAAGTCAAAAAAAATTGCAAACCTAATAGAAAAGTACAGTTCATGCAAAAAACATTATGTGGATTACAAAGCTTCCAGAACAATTTGGTAGTGTCTGCTGAATTTTAAATTATGTGTATTCATTGACCCCCAAATTCCATGTTTTCTTATAGAAATGCTAGTGTCAAAGATAAATAGGGATATGAGTGTGTATATATGTCTGCACATGGATATTTACTACAGCATTATTTATATGGTGAAAATTGTGAAACAATCCAAGTATTCATCAGAAGAGAATTAAATTATGGCACCATCCATGCAGAACAATGGTAAAAGTATGAATGAAGCAGAATGAGATGGTTTTGTATGTATCAACATGAAAATAACCTAAGGATCTTATTTCTTTAAGAGATGAGGTCTTGCTCTCTTGCCCAGGCTGGAGTACAATTCTATAATCATAGCTCACTGCAGCCATGAACTCTTGGACTCAAGGAGTCCTCTTGTATTAGCCTCTTGAGTAGTTAGGATTACAGGCGTGAGCCACCACACCTGGCTGAGATGTTTTTAAGAAAAGATGTGTTTTACAGTCTGGGTGTGGTGGCTCACACCTGGATTCCTTTGGAGTCCAAGGCAGGAGGATCCCTTGAGGCCAGGAGTTCAAGACCAGCCTGGGCAACATAGGGAGACACTGTCTCTATAAAATTAAAACCCAGCCTGGCCAACATGGCAAAACTCTGTCTCTACTAAAAATACAAAAATTAGCTGGGTGTGGTGGTGGGCACCTGTAATCCCAGCTACTCAGGAGGCTGATGCAGGAGAATCACCTGAACCTGGGAGGCGGAGGTTGCAGTGGGCCAAGATCGCACCATTGCACTCCAGCCTGGACGATAGAGCAGACCTTGTTTCAGAAAAATAAAAATGAAAAAAGCAGATTGCATAACAGTCTGTAAAGCATGATCTCTTTTTTGTTTAAAAAGATGTTGGGAGGCAGGTATTGATAGCTATCACCTGTATCACTAAGTATATGTTGGTGTATTCATAGAAAAAAGTCAAAGGTTCACTAGAATGTTATTGGTAGTCATTCTTTGAGAGGCTTAGAGGATGGAGGTGTTACAGGGAAACTTGTTTTTATTTTATTTTGGAGACAGAGTCTTGCTCTGTCCCCAAGGCTGGAGTGCAGTGGCGTAGTCGCGGCTCCCGGGTTCAAGCGATTCTTATGCCACAGTCTCCTAGGTAGCTGGGATTACAGGCGCACACCACAATGCCAGGGTAGTTTTTGTATTTTTAGTAGAGACAGGGTTTTGCCATGTTGGCTAAGCTGTTCTCGAACTCCTGACCCCTCAAGTGATCTGCCCGCCTCAGCCTCCCAAAGTGCTGGGATTATAGGCATGAGCCACCATGCCTGGCCATGACTTTTGTATTTTAAAAAGGACTTGTTTTTTTTTTTTGAAACAGAGTCTTGCTGTGTCACCCAGGCTAGAGTGCAGTGGTGTGATCTCAGCTTGCCACAACCTCCACCTCCTGGGTTCAAGCAATTATCCTGCCTCAGCCTCCTGAGTAGCTGGGATTACAGGCCCCCACCACCACGCCTTGCTCATTTTTGTATTTTTAGTAGAGACAGTGTTTCACCATCTTGGCCAGACTGGTCTCGAACTCCTGACCTTGTGATCCACCTGCCTCGGCCTCCCAAAGTACTGGGATTACAGGCATGAGCTACTGTGCTTAGCCTTAAAAATAACTTTCAAAAATCAACCATAATGAAAGAGGTAACAATCACAAAACTTTTTGCCCCAAATATCACATGAATTATATAGAAACATATAAATTAGGCTGGGCTCAGTTGCTCACAGCTGTAATCCCACCACTTTGGTAGGCTAAGGCAGGAGAATTGCTTGTGCCCAGGAGTCGAGACCAACTTGGGCAACATGTCAAGGCCATGTCTCTAGCAAAAAATAAAAAATTAGCCAGATGTGGTTGTATGTCCCTGTGGTCCCAGCTACTGGGGAGGCTGAGGCAGAGGATTGCTTGATCCCAGAAGGTTGAGGCTGCAGTTAGCCATGGTTGTGCCACTGCACTCCAGGCTGGACAACATAGTGAGACCCTGTCTAAAAACATAAAAAATAATTTTTTATAAAAGAAATATATAAACCAAGGAAGAATGAATAAGATTCTCTTGGGCCATTGTCTTTCAGCGGTCATAGTGACAAAAATAGTATTAAAGAATTGGATAATAAAAGATTGATGAACTTTTTATCCTACAAAGAATATATATTCTTGCAAATGTCTCTGGGACTATTTTTACAATTCCCAATAAGAAAACCTGAACAAAATTCTGTACTCTCTGATTACAATAAGTGGAAAATAAGTCCAGAAATTTTACAGATTCCATGTGGCTGTCTCTGTTGTTTCTCTTTTTTTTTCCTCTCCCAAATATATTTTTACACCATTAACGTTGGCATTTATATCTCAGAGCTGAAGCAAATATTGGTAAAGTTTCATTTATTATGTTTACTGTAATACTTTTTTATGTAGGTGGAAGATACATTTCAGAAGGGTCAAGAAAAAGACAAAGAGGATCCTGATTCAAAATCTGATATTAAGGGCGAGGATAATGCCATTGAGATGTCGGAAGACTTTGACGGGAAAATGCATGATGGGGAGCTTGAAGAACAAGGTTTCAGATTATCTGTCACTTCATTCTTGTTTTTGAAAGCATAAATATTTTATCCAGGAAATTCCATGTTTCTAATAAGGAACCTAATATAATCTTTTGAAACAAGTTGGTTACTGTGCTTAACTGCACATGAAAACCTCAGCAACTGCATGTGCTGTCACCACCTCCACTGAGGCAGAAGTCCCTGGTCTCTCATAGATTCTTCTCACATTGACTGATGTTCTAGCTGCCTCATGTGCTAGATGCAGTGGCTCAGTAGTGTCCTTCATGGAAGCCTGAAAGGAGATGATCCCTAATGGAGCTGGGCTCTCAACAAAAGGCAAATTGTTCTGTAGTGTTTAAAATACCTTTTATTCCTAATTAGAAAAATAGTAGATGTTTGTTGTAGATGATTTGGAACAAAAATGTAGAAAAGAAATAGCTCCCCCCTTAGGCCTACCACCCATAGCACTTAGTAAATTGTGGTATATTTCTTTCCATTTATTGCATGTATACACACACACAGACCATATACAGTCTGTAGTCTGCTTTTTTTTTTTTTTTTTTTTTTTTTTTTTTTTTTTTTTTTTTTTTTTTGAGACGCAGTCTCACTCTGTCCCCCAGGCTGGAATGCAGTGGCACAATCTCGGCTCACTGCAAGCTCTGCCTCCCAGGTTCATGCCATTCTCCTGCCTCAGCCTCCTAAGTAGCTGGGACTACAGGTGCCCACCACCACGCCCGGCTAATTTGTGTGTGTGTGTGTGTGTGTGTGTGTGTGTTTAGTAAAGACAGGGTTTCACCATGTTAGCCAGGATGGTCTCGATCTCCTGACCTTGTGATCTGCCCACCTCAGCCTCCCAAAGTGCTGGAATTACAGGCATGAGCCACCGCGTTGGGCCTGCTTTTTTCATTTAACATCTTAAGAAAATTCTCCCTGTCATTAAAAATTATTTGAGAATTTGATTTTTTTAAAGTACATCGTCATCTGTCATATGTTTGTACCATAATTCAGCCCTTGCCCCAAATTTCTGTCCAATTTGAGATACTGTGTCTTATTCTAAAATGAGTATCTTGCAGAAATGAAAGTTGACCTTTGTGGCAGTTGGCCTAAGGCACATAGGATATGACCTTTTGCAAAGTAGACCCTGTGCAAAGACAAATGACAATTCTGATTGAGACCTGATTTTAGGTGTTGGAAAATATCATAGTATATTGAAGATGGGGAGAACCCATGGAAACCACCTAGTCCAACCCCATCATTTCAGACACAAAACTCAGGTTGCTGAGTCCCATAATGGCCCAGCACCAAAACTAGACATCCTCGTAGGTATTTCCTTACTCATTTTACCATCTGTTCACACATTATAGGCTTCCTTGTGCCTCCACTTGGCAAAACACAGTAAGACTGTGTCTGTGTCAGTAGATCTAAAGGCCTCCGCCTGGAGGATGTGTTCTATAGAAAAAGGCAGTCAATCCCTGGTGGGTCCCTTGCCAGGGAATCGGGTCCACACCCCTCTTACGTACACAGGACTGGGTCAGTTTGGAGATCTGCCTAACTAAGCTCAGTGCCTTCCCTTTCAGAAGAGGATGATGAGAAATCAGATAGTGAGGGCGGAGATCTGGATAAACAGATGGGCGATCTCAATGGTGAGGAAGCTGACAAACTAGATGAGAGGCTTTGGGGTGATGACAATGAGGAGGAAGATGAGGAGGAAGAAGACAATAAAACTGAAGAAACAGGACCAGGAATGGATGAGGTAATTAAAAGATTTCCCCCCTTCCAAACAAACTGAGAGGAGGTAATCTGCCCACCACCTAGCATTCTCTGTCATTTACTTCTCTTCTTTTCTGTATTTGTTTTGTTCTCTTTTTTTTTCCATTCTCTTTTCTTTTTTCTTTTTTTTTTTTTTTTATGCTGAGATTACAGGCTTGAGCCACCGCGCCGGGCCCTTGTTCTTTTTTCTATCCTATCTCATTGATTACATTCAGAGCTAAGAGTAGCTTGACCTGAGTCATCCCATGTGTTATGGAGGAGGATGAACAAGACCCTGTGTAGATGTTCTAAGCTGATTCTCCTATAGGCCACTGAATTTTTCCAGCTCACAGCTTGGGAGAACTACAGGGCTGAGTGTAACACTGCAACAGCCCAGGGTGATACAATGAATGATCCAACTCACCCCACCATTCACACACTTAATAATATTGCTGCCGTCATGGAGACCTGGATTGTTTTCTCTGCGTCATGGATGGCACTTCATCAGCCATCCATGGGATAGGTCCAGTAGGCAGAAATTATGCATGTCTAAAAGTCAACCAATGCAGAAACAGTTTCTGGAATTGAGTGTGATGATTGTTTTTTCTTCCTCTGACATTTAGGAAGATTCTGAACTTGTTGCTAAAGATGACAACTTGGATAGTGGCAATTCAAACAAAGATAAAAGCCAGAAAGATAAGAAGGAAGAAAAGGAAAAACCAGAAGCTGATGATGGTGGAGAAGGTGAAGACAAAATTAAAGAACAAATAGATGAGGTAATGAAGATTTGAAACTGATCTGCTCTGTTGACTCAAGGCTCTTGAACTGTATAGTTCTCAAGGTGTCTCGAGACATTTTTTCCCCTATTCGTTGACTGCTCCCCCATTACCTCATAAAAGAATATGCAACAGAGGCTCTTAACAGGACATAAAATAACTAACTGTTGGTTCCTGACAGGGTAGTACACATGTTGTTTGGGCTTATGCTATAGATCAGAAGCTAAAACCTGTGATCCCTTCTTATTTCTTCTTGTAAGTTTCTTTGAGATTGAGTAACATAGCACCACTTGTCCGTGGAGAACCGCACAGAAGTGAAATCTGAGATTCCAACATGAAAGGTCTAAAAATAAAATACTAATGTGTGCAGATAATTTTAGGGAATAGATATTGTATTCTCTCACAGTGTAAATACTTAGAGCTGATTTTATGGGAATTCTACTTTTAAAACAATGGTATTTTATTTTATCCCTGTTGTCTCCATTGTCCCAAAGAGGGAATATGATGAAAATGAGGTGGACCCTTACCATGGCAATCAGGAAAAGCTGCCAGAACCCGAGGCCTTGGACCTTCCGGATGACTTGAACCTTGACAGTGAAGACAGGAATGGTGGTGAGGACACCGACAATGAAGAAGGCGAAGGTGCGTCTTTCAGAAACAAAGAGACCAGTTAGAACTCACTACTGAACAGTAACTGAATTCTCTTTTGAGAGCTAGCTCAGTGTCATGGCCAGGTGATAAATCATGTTTGGTTGGCTCAATCCCAGTTTGAGAAAATGGTTTGCCTTTCCTTTGTAGTATTTCTCATGTGATTATCCCTAGAGCTCATCAACCAGTAGGTGTTTCTCAAACTACTATCACGTCCTATTCTCACTTTTGGCACCGCTATGCCCTGGTGGTGCTTCACACACAGCACTGTCTCTTCACAGCCATTACTGTGTGTCCCATCTCATGGGATGGTGTAAACACTGTGCAGTCTGGGTATACCAAGCTGTCGTGGAGTCCGGTTATAGCTTTTTTAGGGAAATAATGGTTTCAGTTATTGATTGTCACATGCAGTGGGGAACAAGACTAATCCCAAGAGAAATCACATGGCATATGACAGTATTTAGTGCCTTTGTTGTCCATTTTTCAACCCTAGTGAGTCCTTTAGGGGTGTTAGCTGGCGTTAGTTGAGAGCATTGTGTTGGAGGTGCCCCCGTAACAGGGCCCCATTCCTGCTGCTTAATCAGACAGAAAGATGTGAGCTGGCCTTGCTAATAAATGAGTCAGTTACATAGTTATAAAATCCATTTAAAAAAAAATATGTATATTTTTATAATGCTGTATTAGAACAAAGATAGCAAGTTACAAAGGAATAAATAAGAGGTGCCATTTAGGTAAAAATTAATTTTGGAATCTAGTTGCAAACAAAGTCAATAATCAAGAAAGCATAAAATTAAGAAAATTAAAATCCACTGAGAATGTAATAAGCTATCTGCTTTTAAATAGCCAGACTCGTTTTATAACTAAGGAACAATTATTTACAATCGTTTGCTAATTGAATAATAGATAATGGATAAAGAAAACCAATAGGCTGGTTGCAGAGGCTTATGCCTGTAAGTCTTCCCAACACTTTGGGAAGCCAAGGTGGGAGAATCACTTGAGCTCAGGGTTTGAGACCAACCTGAACAACATAGTGAGACCCTGTCTCTATCAAAGAAAAAAATAGTTGGGCATGGTGGCACATACCTGTAGTCCCAGCTACTCAGGAAGCTGAGGTGAGAGAATCACTTGAGCCCAGGAGGTTGAGGCTACAGTGGACCATGATGTTGCCACTGCACTCCAGCTTGGGTGACAGAATGAGACTCTGTCTCTAAAAAATTAAAAAATTAGCTGGGTGTGGTGGTTCATGCCTGTAATCCCAGCACTTTGGGGGGCTGAGGCGGGCGGATCACCTGAGGTTGGGAGTTCAAGACTAGCGTGACCAATATGGACCAACACTGTCTCTACTGAAAATACAAAATTAGCCCGGTGTGGTGGCACATGCTTGTAATCCTGGCTACTCGGGAGGCTGAGGCAGGAGAATCGCTTGAACCCCGGAGGCAGAGGTTGCGGTGAGCCAAGATTGTGCCACTACATGCCAGTCTGGGCAACAAGAGCGAGACTCCGTCTCTAAAAAATAAAAAATAAAAATAGTAAGAGTTATTTTAAGAATTTGCTAATAACTGATTTTTGAAGTGTCCAAAGTATAGAAAAGCTCTTTTGATAAAACTTTTTCAAAATAAGACTGTTTCTATTTCAGTGTGAGTTGTATTTTCTGTACATGATCATGACATCCACCAGTTGTTCACAATAATTGAGCATTAAGCTGTCATTTCCTAAATTTTCCTATTTTTTTTTTTTTTGTTTGTTTATGGCCTAAAATTTTCCTATTTTTTTTTTTGTTTGTTTGTTTATGGGGTTTTTTGGGGTAGATTAGCTATTATTTTTTAATGAAATGTGTCATTAAAACAACTGTATGTATAAGTATGGTTTAAAACAAAGATAGGCAAACTTTTTTTATAAAGCGTCAGATATTAAATATTTCAGGCTTTGCAGACCATAAGCTCTCGATTGTAAATACTCAGTTCTACTGTTGTAGAGTGAAAGCAGCCATAGGCAGTACAAAATGGATGGGGTAAACACAATATATGTTGCTGTGTTCCAGTAAAAACTTTACTTTTTTTTTTGGAGACAGGGTCTTGCCTTGTCACCCAGGCTGGAGTACTGGGGCGTGATCGTAGTTCACTGCAGCCTTGACTTCCTGGGCTCAAGTGATCCTCCTGCCCCAGCCTCCTGAGTAGCCAAGACCATAGGTGCATGCCGCCATGCTTGGCTAATTTTTTATTTTTTGTAAAAGATGGGGTCTCACTATGATGCATGCCCAGGCTGGTCTTGAACTCAAGCGATCCTTCTGTCTCAGCCTCCCAAAGTGTTGGGATTATAGGCATGTGCCACTGTGCCCGGCCAGTAGAACTTTCTTCATAGAAACATGTGGAGGCTAGATTTGGCCTATGGGTCACAATTTGCCACTCGCTGGTTTAGGGAATTGTACTAAGACAAAACTTGCATAACTAGCTCCCAGCTTAAGAAATCATGTGAGTTTAAAAAATTCTGCGTTCCTCCTTTTTGTTGTATCTATACAGAAGAGAATCCTTTGGAGATAAAAGAAAAACCAGAAGAAGCAGATCATGAAGCTGAGGAAAGAGAGACTGAGACTGACCAGAACGAAAGTCAGAGTCCACAGGAGCCCGAGGAAGGCCCCAGTGAAGATGACAAGGCCAAAGGGGAGGAGGAAATGGACACAGGAGCTGATGACCAAGATGGAGATGCTGCTCAGCATCCTGAAGAACACTCCGAGGAGCAGCAGCAGTCTCTGGAGGAAAAAGACGAGGAAAAAGACAAGGATGCTGACGAAGAAGGTGGAGAGAATGGCCCTGCTGACCAAGGTTTCCAGCCCCAGGTATCGTGGGATGTCTGGCTTTTTTCATTAAAAATAATGAGGAGGAGGAGAAGTCACCTTATTCCCCTTAGAATCCCTTTTAGGATACTCCTCCATCAACATGTGGCACTTCCAAGGAGTTATAGGTTTCTGTTTTAAGACCCTCACTGAGGAGTGGGGAAGCCTGCTTGTTGCAGGGTCTCCCACCTTATGCTGTTCCCCTAGAGCATTTAATGCTGTGTTTGATTTCTCTGCAGAAGCAGGAAGAAGAACGGGAGGACTCTGATACAGAGGAGCAGGTGCCAGAGGTTTTGGAGAGGAAGGAGCACGCCTCCTGTGGGCAGACTGGTGTGGAGAACATGCAAAGCACACAGGCCATGGAGCTGGCTGGGGCCGCACCTGAGAAGGAGCAGGGGAAAGAGGTGATCAATGGTTTCACTGCAGCTGCCGGCTGCCTCTTAGTAGGATCTCTTCTCCCTGTCTGACATCACATTCTGTGTACCATTAGTTGGTTTATGTGTCGTTATTTTGTTGTTTGTTTTGTTGTTGACATCTAACAGATTACATCTCATTCTTTAAGCAACGTGTGACTGAACAATTATTTTTTTAAAGACAGAGATACCTTCTGAAAAATGCCTCATTTGGCAATTTTGTCATTGTGCAAACACCATAGAGTGTACTTACACGAACCTCGATGGTAAAGCCAGTTGCCCCTAGGCTGCAAACCTGTACAGTGTGTTACTCTACTGAATACTGCAGGCAGTTGTAACACAATGTAAGTATTTGTGAATCTAAACATGGAAAAGATATAGTAAAAGTGTCTTATCTTATGGGACCACCAGTGTACATGCAGTCTTTCCTTGACTGAAACGTTGTTGTGTGGGGCATGACTGATACTTATTTTTATATGCCTCCCAGGACAAGCCCCGGAATATCGGGTGTGTTTAAGTGGTGTGCATAATAAGAAAAAGTTGTTAGACTGATAGCTCTAGATGGGAGAATCAGGTTCGTGTTGTTTTTCAGAAAGCTCTCCAGGAAGCAAACGGAATTTAGACTTCAGGCAATGTGTACCTTTAACGGTGTTTTCTTTTCCTTGCTTATCATCAGGTTTCTAAATGTTTAATTTAAAAAGCAAATAACTTTTTCATTCTTGGATCTAGTGGTGATGTGTTCTGATACAGCCACAATTCAGGTTGCTGGGTGCTATGGAAAGAACATGGAATGTCAACACAGGACCTGCTGGTTACGGTGGTGATTCTGGACAACTTTAAGTCTTTTTGAGTCCTAGTTCTTACTGACAATAACAACCATTTATATTGCTTATACCCTATGACTACTACACAGCCACCACCACAGTTATTCATTGAGCACCCATTAGGTGCTAAGCATTTTCATTACTTCAGCAAGTCCTCACTATGTCCCCATGAGACAGATGATATTGTACTATTTTCTTCATTGTATATTTGAGAAAAATAAACCTCAGTAAAGTTAAATGACAACCTCAAGTGTACCTAGCTGGTTGATGATGAAGCCTGGTTTCTATTTGAGGTCTGTCCTGCCTTTGGAGTGAGACATAATACTCCTGCAAAGAACTAAGCAGCCTTACAAAGCCCCCTGAGAGGGTAACGTAAGGTCTGTACCTAGACACTCCAGTTTCTGCCTGTAGGCCAGGCCTTAGTTACGATGAGTTCCAGAGCTGGCAGGTAGGCAGGAGTGATTATATGACTGAGAATAAAGAATAGCAGTGAGAGAAGTTGTATTCAATGCAGCACAGTAACCAGGGACTTGTAATAGCTTCTTTCACCTCATTCTTTTATGGCTTGGATTTCCTAGGAACACGGAAGTGGAGTTGCAGATGCAAACCAGGCAGAAGGCCATGAATCGAATTTCATTGCCCAGTTGACTTCCCAGAAGCACACCAGGAAAAACACACAGGTTTCTATCACTCCTTAGCTAAACTTAGGTGAAGGCAGCATGTAGAAAAAGATGTTCCAAATATAGTGCTTTAAAAAAAAAAAAAAAGCTATACTCCTGCTTTTGCCATCCCATCAGATATGATAGTAGCCTTGGTGAGCAGACCAGGACCATGGGGTTTACCCAGTGGGATCCCGTCACTGGGCTTCTTCCCCGCCTGTGTCTCTCCCCAACCCCTGATTCCGGCCATGAAGTCTTAAGAGCCAAGTGCTGTGTGCTGCTGCCGCCCAGCACCAACCGTCTCACTCTTTTCATTGTCCATAGGCTTTTGCTTTTTTAAGAGTAAGTGTTTTAAGTAGGGTATAATTTATGCACATGATGCAAAATTAGTGTAAAAAACCAATCCCCTAAAAAGCCTATATCCTATTCCTGTCCCCAAGGGACCCTCCTCAGAGCAAATTGGTATTACCAATTCTTTCTTTGTTCAGAGATACTTTCTGCATATATGGATGTGTGAAAGTGTGTTTCTTTGCCTTCATTTTAGATATCATAGAAGATTGTTCTATATAAGTATATACAGTTCCTATTCTTTTTAATAGCTATATTGAATTCCATTCTTGTATGGCCACACCTGATTTACTTATCCTGTCCCCTATAGATGGATATTATGTTTATTTTGAGTCCTTTTGTCATGACAGGCAAGGCTCTGATGAATATCTTTGTATTTCTCACAGAGTTTTAAGAGGAAACCTGGGCAGGCTGACAATGAACGTTCCATGGGTGATCACAATGAGCGTGTGCACAAGAGGCTGAGGACTGTGGATACGGACAGCCATGCCGAGCAGGGGCCAGCTCAGCAGCCCCAGGCCCAGGTGGAGGATGCAGATGCATTTGAGCACATTAAACAAGGCAGCGACGCATACGATGCACAGACCTATGGTATGGTCCTGGGAAAACTGCTGCCTTTGTCCACTGAGCTCTCTGTAAGAGCTTGCGCTGTGTGACTGTGCTTGGCAGCTAATAGTACACATTTGTATCAGGGGAGAAAAAAATGGCTTTGTAAACATAAGAAATGTGCAGAAATACAGTTTATGTTTGGTACAAAGGGATCTGTAACCAAGTGAAGATGATTAAGATTTCTTGGTTTAGTATAAACCCTTTAAATATCCTTAAATATAATAGTCAAAAATAACAGTTGGCCACATCTAAACCCTGATATCAGGGTTTCTTAGTACTGGACATTTCTTTCTTCTTAGTCAATGTATTGAGCTTTTGCTTGGTGCCAAAAAACTTTTCTGAGCCTTTGCTGCATGATCACAAACTTCCTCAAATAATCCTGTGAGCTAGAGCATCTCTGTTGTATAGGTAAGGACACTGAGGCCAAGTGGTTTAAGAACTCACCCAAGATTACAATGCTGGGATTCCTGTTCCCATGTTTGTCTTCCTGTGCCTTGTTTTCTACTACTTTTTATTATTTTTAATTGACCTATAATAATGATACATATTTGTGGGGTACAGTGTGATGTTTTGATACATGTATACAGTGTTTAATGATCAAGTCAAGATAATTAGCACATCTACCACCTCAAACATTTATCATTTCTTTGTGTGGGAACATTCAGATCTGCTCTTCTAGTCATTTGAAAATATATAATAAATTATTGTTAGAGTCACCCTGTAGCCCAGTTAAACACCCTATTTTTGTGGTCACATGTATAGTTACACTATAGCCTCATAATTTCTGTAGGAGGTAGGGAACAGGCAGTTCATTATGTCAGTAGGTCAATAGGAAATCTTGGGCACAGACAAGTCTCCAAGCCGCATAGCTGGTCAGTGGCACGACTTGGCATCAGTAGCATTTTGGAAGCTAGGATGACAGAAACTATACCCACTTATCATTATTTTGTTCTGCAAAGAACTAGGATTTTTATGTGTGGGTGTGTGCTTTGTTGACAGATGTGGCCAGCAAAGAACAGCAACAGTCTGCAAAAGACTCTGGCAGGGATCAGGAAGAGGAGGAGATAGAGGACACCCTCATGGACACAGAGGAGCAAGAGGAGTTCAAAGCAGTAGACGTGGAGCAGCTGAAGCCAGAGGAAATCAAGTTGAGCACCACAGCACCCTTGGGTGAGTCCTGCTAGTGAGCAAATCCTTCCCAGGCTCTCTGACTTGAAGTAGTCAGTTCTCTCTCACTGTAGTCTGGTGTTCAGTTCCATGTCCTAATCCATGGCTTAGATGAATAATTTGCCTATAATAATTTCACTATATTGTTTGGGACCAGAAAACGAAAATATGGACGGGGTGGGTGTTGCAGGACACCATCCTTCAAGGAGTCCCCTGAAACTTGAATTTCTGGCAAAATCTCTTTAGTTTTTAAAAAATATGTAGAAGAAACCAGAATAGTATACTTACTACAGCTATGATGAGAAGGTATATTATTAGAGAAATGATATTTTCAATTATAGAAAAGTATATGCTATTAGCATAAAATGCAGTAAAATATTAAAAGAAATAGAATGAGGAGTTTCCCTTTTATAGCTAATCAAGTTCTATTACTTGGCAAAAAAATAACTTTATCAGCAATTGAATAAATGCAAATTCAAAAGAACTTGCCAAATTCGAATCCTGTCCTCTCAGGAGTGTTAGAACTGTTACAATGTTTGACTGCCCTATGTGACAATCCAGGCTTTGCCTCTCACCTCACAAGTTGAAGCAAATTATTCATCTTTTCTTTGCCTCAGTTTCCTCATCTGTAAAATGGAATTGTGGCTTTTAGTTTTTATTTCTATCAAAGTTTTACATGGATGTAGTTTCAGAAATCATACAGTTTTAAAAGGCTTCTTAGGACAACCCAAAATTTCCCCTATTTCCCTTTCCCAGAATGTCTGCCTTCAGCATCAGGTGAGGAGGAGAGGAGTTTAGGGATTAAGGACTGGCAATGAGTGTCTCAGAAAGAAACCTCTGAAATCAACATGTGGAAATGTGTTGGAGAGTGAATGAATGAAGTTTGATTAATTGCCAGGAATAACGGGCAATAACAAAGGCTTGGTCAGTCATCAGGCTAGTATTATGATAAGTAAAATTATGTCCTTAAATGAAAACAGGCTTTGATGAGATGGAAGTGGAGATTCAAACTGTTAAAACAGAGGAAGACCAAGACCGCAGAACAGACAGAGCCCATAAGGAGACAGAAAATGAGAAACCAGAAAGAAGCCAAGAGTCTACCATTCATACAGCTCATCAGTTCCTCATGGACACAATCTTCCAGGTAGTAAAACTCACAAATTACTGCATTGTGTTAATAAATTAACAGAATAACATTTTAAATTAGTTTTAAATCTTTGTCTTTAGAACTTTATGGAACATCTGGTTGTTGAGGGGTTTCATGTTCTTATTCAAAATTTTTAGGAATACTATTGGTATGATAGGTGCTCTTCAAGCACATGATCCTGTTCCAACAGTTAATCACAGGGTCACAGTGCCCTGACCTGTCTGTGATGGTGGGTCTGGTCCTTGGCCTCTGGGACTCACATCCCACTTTTCTGACCATCCTTGTGTAAGGAACCTTCAGGACAATTAAGTTTGTGATGGTTAAGTAAAAAATCTTTGGCTTAGTGCCTTTATTTATGAAGAGCTATTTAATTAAGTTCTTGAGCTAAGAGTCTGACTTATTTGATTAATCAGATAACATTTTCATTATTGATGACTTAAAGGTGTTTGGGTTTTGTTTTGCTAGAGTGGCTTTATAAATGTTAAAAGTTTTCTTTATCCATATTGTCTAAGAGGGAAGTAGAATGCTTGTCTGGCATCTTCTCATTGTGCCACTGTATTTGCTGAATTAAGTTTTGAATCTCAGGAGCATTTGACTGTACTTTGAGTTCATACTGTAGGGTGGAAGGCAGCCAGTGATACTAAGTTGGCAATTCTAACCTGGGCCACCTCTTATCTATGGCTTTTTCTTCTTAGCCCTTTTTAAAAGATGCCAATGAGCTAAGACAGGAGCTGGAGAGACAGCTGGAAATGTGGCAGCCACGTGAATCTGGAAATCCAGAAGAAGTAAGTCACTGTTTTTTTCGTAAAATATCTCAACTTTTTTTGTTTAACACATAGCAAACTTAATAGGTTCTTAGCAATTACCTTAGTAAAAAGGACCAGGCATATGGAGAATATAATTATAATCCTAAAGCCTACATCTGTCCATCAGTTTTTGCCTGCTTTGCTGCTAGATCTGTAGCTTAATTAAAACAGAAATTGGTGTGCTTAATTCCTTTAATTTCTGTTGCTGGCTCTGTAATGGATGTAATAGTTGTGACAGAGGTTGAAAAACTGTGTAAGAGTCTATGCTGTGCCATCCTGAGAAGAGGCCAGCTAGATCATTGCTGGCTGACTTAACGTGGTAGTGTGGATTAACCAGCAGTTTTATTTTTATTTATTTTTATTTTATTATTATTTTTTGAGATGGAGTCTCGCTCTGTTACCCAGGCTGGAGTGCGGTGGTATGATCTCGGCTCACTGCAATCTCCAGCTCCTGGGTTCAAGTGATTCTCCTGCCTCAGCCTACCAAGTAGCTGGGACTATAGGTGCATGCCACCATGTCCAGCTAATTTTTATATTTTTTTAGTAGAGATGGGGTTTCACCATGTTAGCCAGGCTGGTCTTGAACTCCTGACCTCGTGATCTGCCCGCTTTGGCCTCCCAAAATGCTCGGGTTACAGGCGTGAGCCATCGTGCCCGGCCTGCAGTTTTATTTTAAATGATTTTGCATCCTAAATTTACTGTATTATGTACACATTTCACTTTTATATCTATTGTCATAATCACTCTCACCACCTATATGTATTGAGTGCTCTGCCATAGTTGGTAGAAAAATCATGGGGCTTTGTGTTGAGCGTATTGCTGGAGGGATTTGTACTTGGCATTTTTACTTTTTTTTTTTTTTTTTTTTTCTGTGAGACGGAGTCTTGCTCTGTCGCCCAGGCTGGAGTGCAGTGGCGCGATCTCGGCTCACTGCGACCTCTGCCTCCCAGGTTCATGCAATTCTCATGCCTCGGCCTCCACAGTAGCTGGGGTTACAGGCACTTGCTACCAGGCCGGCTAATTTTTTTTGTATTTTAGTAGAGATGGGGTTTCACCATGTTGGCCAGGCTGGTCTCAAATTTCAGGTGATCCACCTGCCTTGGTCTCCCAAAGTGCTGAGATTACCTGCGTGAACCACCATACCCCACCCACTTTTACTTTTGAAACATGACTGAGAATCCACCAATAAGTAGCTGGATCTGCTGGTGCCAAAATTACCCATTCACATCTCCCTCCCCATATGAAGGGTACACGTTTTACTCTTTGTAGGTGACGTAAGGCATTGATTTGGTCATGAATTCCAATAATTAACTGCCTTGTTTCATTCTTTCTCACTTAGAAGTGTGGGTTGAATGAGAGGCTTTTTTCTTTTTTTTTTTTTAATTTTTAATTTTTTATTTTTTTGAGACAGAGTCTCACTCTGTCACCCAGGCTGGAGTGCTGTGGCGTGATCTTGACACACTGCAAGCTCTGCCTCCTGGATTCAAGCGATTCTCCTGCCTCAGCCTCCCAAGTAGCTGAGATTACAGGTGCCCACCCCCATGCCCAGCTAATTTTTTGTATTTTTAGTAAAGACAGGGTTTCACCATGTTGGCCAGGCTAGTCTCGAACTCCTGGCCTCAAGTGATCCACCCACCTTGGCCTCCCAAAGTGCTGGGATTACCAGGCATTAGCCACCGCCTCCAGCTGGAAAGAGAGACATTTTTAATCAAGTAAATTACATGGTAGCTTGCTGGGAGAAGATTTAAAGTGCTTCTGTTGAGAAAGTTCATGCAGGTCATTTTTTATCACTTTGCTTAAGGCGTGCATCTTGCTAGAAGACTTGGTTGGCTCTGACATTCTGAGAGTAACTTACATTTTGTTGTTGTCACAGGAGAAGGTTGCCGCTGAGATGTGGCAGAGTTACCTGATCCTAACAGCACCTCTTTCACAACGGTTATGTGAAGAGCTTCGTCTCATATTAGAGCCTACCCAGGCAGCCAAGCTGAAGTAAGTCTTTCCCTCTGGAAGGCCTCACAGTGCTCTGAGAAGATGGCAGCTTCATGATTCTGTTGAACTCAGCAGCTAACCATTCATAGTGCCAGCTTCTAGGTTGCCTCTTCTGCTGTACGGGCACCAGTATGCTGTTCCTTACCCTGTTTTCCTATTATTATCTCGCACAAAAGTTTCTGGGTGTCTGCATTGATCACCTTGTTACATGTTGAGTTATTCACTTGCTACAGGAGTTAACTCATCTAGATCTTTTCAAAGATGTCTAAAATCATTCATATTTAGTGTATTTTTTCTTAATTTTTAAAAATGTGTCTGGAAGGACCTAATTATTATTGCCACATACATGTCCAATTTTTCTGGCTAGAGGTCAAGAAGATCCTGCACTTAGTCCTCAATTGACAGAAACACTTCTATGTACCAGGTTCCTAGTTACTTGGTATTGGTTTTAAGGTATTATTAATGTGATTTTTGTCCTTAATAAAAGTTGTTAACTAATTTTTGCCCCTGTTTGAATAAATAGAGGAGACTATCGAACTGGGAAACGACTGAACATACGGAAAGTCATTCCATACATTGCTAGTCAATTTCGGAAAGACAAGATTTGGCTTCGAAGGACCAAGCCCAGTAAACGCCAGTATCAGATTTGTTTGGCTATCGATGACTCTTCTAGTATGGTAGACAACCATACCAAGCAGGTAAGGAAGAGAAATGTAGTGGCGGTTTGATAGGAAATTAACATCAAACCATGTTCCTTGGGCCACCAAAATGGATTTTGAAATACCTGTTAGGCCTATTTTGAGAATGTGATAACCATCTTTGATAAGACCTAAGATTTAAAGAGTTCAAAAGGGCAGTTTTAGGATGTCTCAGATGTGTTAGTTTCTTACTGTTGTAGGTCTTTTAAGTTGTTTTGTTTCTTGCCCCTGCTGTTTGTTCTTAACTGTCTAGTTGCAGAATAAGTAAACCTGATAGTGCTTATTTTGCAGAAAATGCAACAATGTACTGTTAAAAAAAAAAGTTTTCAGATATTACTGCATAGTCTTAAACAGTTTAAGTATGTATCTAGGATACATTTCTTTTATGTCTGAAATTATCCAGAGTTACTGTTCTGTCAGTGCTAATATTAAGTTTAGGAGCCTGAATAGAAAACTTATACCACCACTGCAGATGCCAAAGAGTGTTTGTTTTGGGCAGTGATGCATGGGCTAATGAGCAACCTAAAATTTGTATGTTTTGCTGGAAAAAGTTAGTGTAGCCTCTGAACTTGGGTTCGTATCCCAGCTCCATTTATTAACACATGACTTTGGGCAACTTATTTCTTATGTATCAGTTTCATCTTCTGAAAAGAGGAATATATATGTATATATATTTACATATATGTTTTATATATATATTTACAAGCACACACAGAACAGTAATAACCTCATACTTGCAGAATTGTTATGAAGATTAAATAACAGATGTAGAATACTCAGTTTGCTGTTCTTTTGTCATATTGCAAATGGTAATGAAATTTTCTGATACAGTTATACAGTCTGATCTGACTACATATATATAAATGGATTTTAAATTAGTTTTTAAAATTCGTTACCTACAAGAGGTTACTCTTTATGTAGGTCCAAAAAAAAAAAAAAGAAAATTCATGGACCATATTTCTCAAGGTCTTTGGTTTTGTTTTGTTTTGTTTTTTAAGACAGGGTCTTGCTCTCTTGCTTAGGCTGGAGTGCAGTGGCATGATCATAGCTCACCATGGCCTCAACCTTCTGGGCTTAAGCAGTATAGTCCTCCCACCCACTTCAGCCTCCTGAGTAGCTGGGACCATACGTGTGTGTCAATATGCCTGGCTAAATGTTTTTTGTTCTTGTTTTTTTTTTCGAAGACAGGATTTCACTCTGTTGCCCAGGCGGCTCGCGGTAGCCTCAACTTTCCTAGGCTCAGGTGATCCTCCTACCTCAGCCTCCAAGTAGCTGGGATCACAGATGTGGGATCTTGCTGTGTTGCCTGGGCTGCTCTTGAACTCCTGGACCTCAATTGAGCCTCCTTCCTTGGCCTCCCAAAGTGCTGGGATTGCAGGTGTGAGCTACCATGCCTGGCCCTCAAGGTCACTTTTTATTCGATGTCTACGGGAGACCATTCCTATCAGTGTAATGGATTCTAGGTTTCATCATTTGTGGTACCAGGCCACCAAAGCCTCAGGGTTTGTTGTGACTAGAATAGCCTTATTGATGTTATTCCTCTACTTGTCAAACAAAAAAAATAATGTTTTCTTTGGGAATCTTGTTGCAAAAAATAGTCGAGAGGCTCTGGTTTAGAGGATATTCTGATTCCTGATGTCATTAACTTTTAATTCACAGCTTGCATTTGAATCTTTGGCTGTGATTGGAAATGCTCTAACCCTCCTGGAAGTGGGTCAGATTGCAGTGTGTAGGTAAGGTTGCTTTGTAATTTAATTGTGAAAACTTTTCACAACCTGTTTCGTTATTTTGGTCACACAGCAAAAAAATAACTCCTGTTGTATTTGGTTTTCCTCCCCCAAGTTTTGGAGAATCTGTAAAGCTGTTACACCCATTTCATGAGCAGTTCAGTGATTACTCTGGGTCCCAGATTCTACGTCTCTGCAAATTCCAACAAAAGAAAACCAAGATTGCTCAGGTAAGAGGATGAAATAAAATGTTTTCTGCACAGTTATTTTTAAACTGGTGTAGGTAGGAGGGAGAACAATTTTTATTTTTGAGACAGGGTCTCATTCTGTCACCCAGACTAGAGTACAATGGCGCCATCATAGCTCACTATAACTTTGAACTCCCGGGCTCAAGCAGTCCTCCTGCCTCATAGCTAGGACTACCTAGTAGCTAGGACTACAGGCACATGCTACCATGTCTGGCTTTTTTTTTTTTTTTTTTTTTGTAGGGACAGGGTCTCACTTTGTTGCCCAGGCTGGTCTAAAATTCCTGGGTTCAAGTGATCCTCCCTTCTTGGCCTCCTGAAGTGTTGGGATTACCACCATGCTGGGCTGAGAACCCCCCTCCATCCCATGCAGTATTAGGACAGGGATAGTCCTAAATCTCAGCCTGGGTACCACTGGAATAGAAGCTTCCTTGGCATCCATTATAAAACAAGGTGTGACTTCTTTTTCTCAGTTCCTCAGAGATCACTTGACTTTGCATCATTGGTTTTCTAGCTCCCTACTTACTTTTCTGAGTAGTTTGGAACATTCTGTAAAAACAAACCCATCTCCCATACTCTTATCAGGTGGGCCAAGACCTATTTTTCTCCCTCATTAAGCTTAGAGAAGAAATGATATGAAATAAAGCCAGTGATCTACTCAGGAGGACACAAGTTCAAAACAGAGCATGAGATCATATTTCTCCTGGGTCCTGCTCTGATTCAGTTTGCTTTTTCTAGGCTGCCCTGGACATTTTGTATTTTCTTGCCTTCTGTTTTACTCAGTTTTCTGTTCTTGAAAGACGCTGTTTGGTTTATTTGAGTGACTTATTGATTTCTTATGCCCCAGAGAAGCACTTCTTTTACTTTGGGGTATCTTCCAGAACTCTAGTGGGTTATATGTTAGACAAATGTCTCACCTGTGCTTGAGAAGGCCTGTATCATCTAGGCATGGTGGCTCACACTTGTAATCCCAGCACTTTGGGAGGCTGAGGTGGGAGGACTGCTTGAGGCCAGGGATTCAAAACCAGCCTTGTCAACGTAGATCTCATTTCTACAAAAGATAAAAAACATTATCCGGGTGTGGTGGCACATACCTGTAATCCTGGTTACTTGGAGGCAGGCTGAGGCAGAGCCCAGGAATTGAGGCTGCAGTGAGGTGAGATCGTGTCACTACACTCCAGCCTGGGTGACACAGTGAGATCCTCTCTCAAAAAATAATAAAACAGAATGTCTGTATCCAAGGATCCTCCTTTTTTAACTACATGTGGCCAGAAGGGACAGTTAGTTGATGGTCTATAAACCTGAGGTGGTTATCTGATAATCACTTCAGTGTCAGAAGTATCAGTCTCTCTGACAATGGAAAGAGCATTTACATAGTTTTCCAATTGTCTATTTCTGGTTCCGGTTTAGTTTCTAGAGTCTGTTGCCAGCATGTTTGCAGCCGCTCAGCAGCTCTCACAGAACATCAGTCCAGGTGAGCTGCATCCCTTCCTCTTCCTAAACAAAACACTTTCTTGTACTCTGTATTCCCAAGCTGCTTGCTTCAGCTCAATGCCCTGTCACTGTGTTTTAACAGGTGTACTCCACAGGAAAAGACATAAATCGATGGAGCTGATTTTTACTTATTTATTCATTCAGAAATTTTTTTTGAACCTGTACTCATGAGGCTTATAATCAATGGGGGATCTAGACACTAACTATTTGATAAGAGTTCAGATTTGTGAGAGAAAGGAGCAAGGTGTGTGTAATTAAATATAAAGACTACAGTTGACCCTTGAATACCACAGGTTTGTCTGTACTGCTCAGGTCTATTTACACATGGAGTTTTTCCAACCAAAAGTGGATTGAAAATTCAGCATTTGAGGGATGTGAAACCTGAGTATATGGAGGGCCAACTTTTCATGTATGCGGGTTCTCCAGGGCCATCTCTGGACTTGAATATGTGTGTATTCTGGTATACTGGGGGTGAGGGGTATGTGCTGAAACCAGTCCCCTTCGAATACTGTATTCTCTAATATTTTAATGACAGAGGAGAGTAGAGAAGGACATAATTTAACAGCCAGCTAATCCAACCACATTTACTTTGGGGGCTTGAAACATGCCATTTCTTTAGTTCTTTCCAAAAATCTCTCAGTGTTCTCAGTGTATCATGCAGAAGCTTCAGATTTTAATGGAAGCAAGTTATTCACACCTCTCAACATTTGCGAAAACAGCCCACCCTCAACTCAAGTACTATATAATCTTTAGCTGGAAACACTATGTAGCAAAAATTTTAAAACATTTTATTCAGTGTTTATGGTTCCTTTCTATTTGGTTTTGTTTAAACAAGTCAAATTTCAAGGGGAAAAAAATACAGAAATTAGGTACAAGGAATTAACAGAAATCTAAAGGTGATTATATGTGGTGACTGAAATTTGGAAGACACAGTTCCAGATTTCTGATTTGGCTACTTTCTTCTAATGCCCTACTCAGTACTATCATTTTTAAAGTTTATAGCCATAAAACTAGTGTTCTAATTCTCATCTACAGTATGTTGCTCTACAATTGAAGTTGAGCAGAATTTATCATTTCCTGAATCACTATTGAGAAATTCTGCTATACTGACAGAAGCGTACTTAGTATCCCTTATTATGCCTTGTCTCTGACTCAAGCATTCTAAGGGATAGATCTCATCAGAGGTCCCTTAGGTTTGTGCCCAGAATTCATCAGCTTTAGAAGTCTGTTTAGCTTTAATAGTACAGACTAAGCCTACATTAATTTGTCCTACTTTGGGTAGTTGTGAGTTATTAAAAATGGCTGATCATTTTACTCCCTTGCTTCCTCTTATATGGTCTACAGAAATTGCACAACTCCTCCTGGTAGTCTCTGATGGGCGAGGCCTCTTCCTTGAGGGCAAAGAGAGAGTCCTGGCAGCAGTTCAGGCTGCCCGGAATGCGAACATCTTTGTCATCTTTGTTGTATTGGACAATCCCAGTTCACGGGTGAGTGACTACTAAAAGCCACCTTTTCTGGAGATAAAGTGAGGATTCCCTTCAACCTGTTCAATCTGAAATATGGCCTGGATCGCTCAGTCATACTGAGAACTCCCAGCATTCATGATAATTCTGTCAAGTACCATTGTAGGCACTTGTATTTTCTCTGTTAATCTTTGCAATAAGCCAGTGAGGTAGGGATCATTATTTCCACTTTACACTGAAGGAACTGAAACACATAGTGGCTATACGTAATGAGTGGGAGAGCCAAGATTCAGAATGACCATCCTCTGTGGGTCATCATTTCCCTCTATGCAAAAGTCAGTGCAGGTATTGCAGCTTTGATAATGGGTACTGACCACTTTGAAATGGGGATCAGGTGTTTCCACACTGACTTATGTCTCAACAGCCCTCCTCACAGCAGGAAGCATCGATCGTCTTAGTGAAATATGCCTACAGGGCAGTTCTGTTCCAGGGAAGCACTGTCTCTGCGAGTCACATTAAGGCCTTGATAGGAAGGTAAAGATTTAGTGTGAATGATTCCAAGTGGATGGTGGGGAGACACCACTGTAGGGAAAGCAGATTTTCCTATCTGTCCCTTTTCCTTGTTTTCAGTGTCCATCCTCCTGGAAGGGGTACTCAGAAAGATACCTACCTCCTTCTTGGTACAGTTCTGAAAATTCTTTTACTTAGTAATAAAAGCTAGGTTCATATGCAGGAATAAGACACAGCAGATGTAAAAGTTGTTAGCAAAAGAGATCACAGAAGAGCTAGCTAAGGATGCTGGTTTAATCGCTGCCTCCCCATTTCATGATGTCTTTTGTTGACAGGATTCTATCTTGGACATTAAAGTACCGATATTTAAAGGACCTGGAGAGATGCCTGAAATCCGATCCTACATGGAAGAGTTCCCATTCCCATACTATATCATTCTTCGAGATGTAAACGCACTTCCTGAGACACTCAGCGATGCCCTCAGACAGTGGTTTGAGTTGGTGACAGCCTCTGATCACCCATAGAACAGAAAGAGGAGTCCAAAGTGAGACTTAACCATGCTCAGAAGGTCACATTGCTTACCCAGGTGCTCCCTTTTGGACAACTACAAAAAAATTTTATTGTAATATTTTTATTTTATAACGTGATCTTACAGCCTAGAGAACACACTCTGGCTCCTGGCTTTGTCTGGGCTAAGGTTTTTATACCAAACCTGGAAGCAGCAGCAGGTGCCTGAACTTGTAACTAGAGAAGAGTTATCCTTCTTCCCTCCCTTGGAAGCCCTGACCTGGATGGAGGTCATACCCCACTGTTGGAGCCCAGCTGCCCGTTTTCTTTTGCAGGGGATCTGGGCACCTGTGCCTTGAGGAGATGCTGCCAGGAGCATGGGACTCTGACAGTCCTTTGTATAAAGGACTAAAGGGAGCTGCCCTTTTGACCCTGCTCTAAGCTCTGCCTTGCCAAGCCCACAGTGTGTACCCAAAAGCTGTCAAGTGGCCGAGACAGCTGCAGTTTCTGGAGAGTATGAGGTTGTATTTTCTTATTGTGAAAGGAACTACCTTCTCTTAGAGGGTAGGAAGAATGTGGTGTGTGTGTGTTCTCATAAAGCAACCAGACATTATAGGAGCCCAAGTCATCCATAAAAACGATCCTTGGGCTGTGTAAAAACGAAGTGGCTTTTCAGTATCCTCTTTCACACTTGCTGCTTCGGGAGACTATGCAATGATGGGAAGGTGACCGCCCCTTTATTTCACTCAGTGCCATGGTCCCTGTTGTTGTAGTAATTTATTTGTTTAGTTCATATTTTTTCTTAACGATTAAGGGGAAGAGTCATTCCTCACACTGCTTTCAAGCTGGACTGAGCCAGTCTCATTATGGGAAAGAAATGCCGTGTCCAGAACTCAGCAGCTCCAGTCAAAAGAAACTGATTTTTAGGCAGTTTTTTCTTGGCCAGAAAGCAGTGCTTGAATACTTGAAACTGTGTGCTCTGTTCTACTTAATGTTCTGTTAGAATGTTCTTTTGTAGGCAATATGTCATGATGTAATCATCTATCTCCTTGTCTGTTTCCAAGTTACACTGTGAAGTCTGCCACCCTTTTGAGGTGGTCATCAAAGACACAGATTCCCTATTGTTTAACCAAGTGTCCCAAAGCATGGACCTGAAGTTATATCATTATTTTTTATTCTAAAAAGCTATGCAGCTTATATTCTGAAAACTATTAAAACATTTACCACTGTTTATGTAATTTGTGACTATTCTTAATGGAAGATGACAGGATTATAAAAGGTACGCTAGGGGACTGATCTTCTCTGCTGGATCAGTCAGCTGTTACTAGTTTATGCTGTGCTAACATGACCCTCCAACTTCAATGTTGCTTTTACTACAAGGGTTGATTTATTATTTGCATTTATGTCCATGGTAGGCTGAGCTATAATATACTGGGTTTGCAGCAGAATGAAAAGGGTGAGTTGGTGGAGCCTTGTAAGGAGGCTTCTAAAAATTCTCCTCCATAAATGATGTTGCATCCATTCACATTTCATTGGCTAAAGCTCCCTATAGGGCAGGCAGTTTACTCTTCCAGTAGGGTTGAGTCTGGGAGGGAAGGATACCAATATTATGACAGTGCTGTAATCTATTATATCTGCCTTTGGAAGCTCCATCTTAGACCTCCCAAACTGGTGTGCCCAGAGTGATTCTCTTGGCCCTGGGTTAGCTCATGAGATCACGGACAGTAGGAATTCCAGGAAGCAGGAACCCAAGAGTGCCATTTTCAACTTGTGCTGCCAACAGGGCTTGCAGGAGTAGTGATACATTAATCTGCCATGTTGATAGTTAACACTTGTGCCATCCTGCCCATCCCCCCAACCCCCAGGCCTTGGCCAAGTAAGTAACTTCTGATATCTAAGCAATGGACAGCAGAACACCAAAGTCCTCCCCGCTGTCTTAAAAATCTCACTTTGGGGCTGGGTGCGGTGGCTCACGCCTGTAATCCCAGCACTTTGGGAGGCCGAGGTGGGTGGATCATTTGAGGTTAGGAGTTTGAGACCAGCCTGGCCAATATGGTAGAAACCCCATCTCTACTAGAAATACAAAAAATTAGCTGGGCATGGTGACACGCACCTGTAATCCCATGCTACTCGGGAGGCTGAGGCAGGAGAACTGCTTGAACCAGGAGGCGGAGGTTGCAGTGAACTGAGATTGTGCCACTGCACTCCAGCCTGGGCAACAGAGCAAGACAACAACAATAAAATCTCACTTTGGACAACTTCACCACTCCCGTGGCCTCCACCATCACTGAAGCAAAAGGACTGTAAAATTCTCCATTCGGGGGTCCAGGAAGTGTACTCTTTGGTATTCTCAATTATATTCAGACATCTGCTGGGGCTGTACTTAGGCAACAGACTCTTCAAATGCATTACATTCAAAATGTCACTCTGTTCTAATTCCCCTATCCCAAACCCATTCCTTCAACATTCCCCATCTGGGATGACCACTCCAACAGCTGCCCTGTTTACAAACTTGGGACTTAACCTATACATCTGCTTTACTTCCTTCTCCATCTCTATCCATACCCCAATCAAATTAATCATCTTGTCCAGTCAGGCTTCTGGACATCCTATCCTATCCCATCCCTCCCCCTCCCTCCACTCCACTGTGACTGGGGCTCTTTTCATCTCCAGCAGGGACTACTTCAGTGGTATCCTGACCAGTAACTTCTCTTTGCTTGCTTCACTTCATTGCTATTCACAACATCCAAGATCTTTCTAAAAGTTCTCTAGCTGAAAATCCCTTCAAAGCTCTCCCTTGTGAAGAGGGTAATATTCAAGCTTCTTCATGTGACCTATGAGGCTCTTGCTTGACTCTCCTGTCCCTTCTCTCCCAGCATCCCTGCCAGTGTTTCCATGTGTTGTCTGGAATCCTCTTAGTGATTCTGCGTTTCTGCCAAATACCTATCTCAGACAAGCCTTCCAGGAAGAGTAATTTCCCACAGTATGAACCGCAACATTATTTGTTAGCACTATATTGAACGTAGAGGTTTTTCTGTCCAAAGCACGAATCTTTGAGCAAGGAGCGTATATGACTTATAACATTACCAGTGTCTAGCATGAGTGAGTCTTTTTTTTTTTTTGAAACAGAGCTTTGCTCTTGTTGCCCAGACTGGAGTGCAATGGCGTAATCTCGGCTCACTGCAACCCCCATCTCCCAGGTTCAAGCGATTCTCCTGCCTCAGCCTCCCAAGTAGCTGGGACCACAGGCGTGCGCCACCAGGCCTGGCTAATTTTTTGTATTTTAGTAGAGACGAGGTTTCACCATGTTGGTCAGGCTGGTCTTGAACTCTTGACCTCAGGTGATCCACCCACCTTGGTATCCCAAAGTGTTGGGATTATAGGCGTGAGTCACCACGCCCGGCCTGAGTGTTTCTTGATGGGAAGAAGAAATAATGTAAAAGTGTCTTCTCACATATTAATGAATAGATTCAACACTATTTCAAAATTCCAATCAAGATCACAAGATGATTTGGAAGGAAATGATACAAAAGGTTATGGAGAACAGTACTAATGAATTTTTTACAAGAAACTAAAGTCCTGCCAAATAATAACATACATATAAAACAAAAATTAAAGACCCTAAGGTGAAACAATTCTGGACAGATTACTCAGACACTAAAATAATTTATCATACAGTCAAAAAGGCATCCATTACATAAAGCCCCGAAAAAGGAATAAGTTATGTAATAAATGATATTGATACAGCTTAACATCTAGAAAAGAGCGTAGATCCACATGATGCTATAAACCAAAACAAATTCTAGATGGAGTAAATATTTTTAGGCTAACACAGTGAAACCCCGTCTCTACTAAAAAATACAAAAAACTAGCCGGGCGATTTGGCGGGCGCCTGTAGTCCCAGCTACTCGGGAGGCTTAGGCAGGAGAATGGCGTAAACCCAGGAGGCGGAGCTTGCAGTGAGCTGAGATCCGGCCACTGCGCTCCAGCCTGGGCGCGAGACTCCGTCTCAAAAAAAAAAAAAAAAAAAAAAAAAAAATTTAAAAAAAAAAATAAAAGAGAAAACAGGGAAAAAAAAAACCCAAAAGGAAAAAAAAAACATGATTTTATAAAGTTTCTGTATGTATAAAGAAATGACAAAAACAAAATATAGAGCCCGTATAAAAGAAAAGTCCTCATTATAAACGGACCCAAGTCATGAACAATTCACAAAATCAGTATAATTTAAAAAGGCAAGGAGTATTTAACTTCACTCCTTTTAAAAAGTTAGTGAACTATTACAGCTAATGTATTAGACAAAATTTGATATATATATTATTGATAATATGGTCATGCAGTTAGCATCATTCATACAATGCCTGGTAAAGTTCAAAAGAACTAATGATTAGAGTTCTTACATATGCCAGGACCTATTCTCAGTACATTAGAGATACACAACTGAAGTAGATGCTATATTTCATTTTACAGAGGAGGTAACAACAGGCCAGGAGAGGGGAAATGGCCAGAACACAGCTAGGAATAGGGAGCCCCAGGATGCCAACAGGCGAGGCAGGCAAGTCCCCAGTAAACTAGTAATTGAATGAACATTTTTAGTTCTATTTTAATTCGATACAACACTACTTGGAAAATTAATATAGCAAAGATTCGCTAACTCCACTTCCAGTGATTTAACCTGAAGGTGTGTGGTGTGTATTGTGGGAAAGATAAAATAGCTATGAGGAAATAAAAGCAAAAGCCTGAGGCTTAGGGATGTTAGGCTCCTCGTTATTAGTGATGAAAGTGCTTAAGACTGCAGTGGAGCAGCCATTCAGAAGCTTTGTTTCAACGGATCATGAAGACCACCGCTCCCGGAAAACGCTTGCGCTACAAAAGAACAGGACGAAAACGAGAGAGAGAAAAAACCAACACAAATAGTAAAAGAAATCAACACTTTCAATTTTAGTATTTTCAACTAGACACATTTTTAAAGGCTCGAAAGAACATTCAAATACGTTTTCACCTCTTTCCCCCAAAAAACCTTTTTTTTTTTTTTTCCGAGACAGGGGTCTCGCTCTGTCGCCCAGGCTGGAGTGCAGTGGTGCGATCTTGAACCTCCCGGGTTCAAGCGATTCTCCTGCCTCAGCATCCCGGGGAGCTGGGATTACAGGCACCTTACAGGCCTCTCGAAGGTCTTGGAAATGCAGGCAAGAGCCACCGCGCCCGGCCTCCTTCACTTTCATTTGAACTCTCTTTACCAAGAACTGTGCTAAGTGTCCTACCTTTCTTCCTTCGTTATCACAACGACCCTATGGTGCACTGCTATCCTATTTTACCGACGAGAAAACCGGCCAGCGCAGCCCATAATCGGCTCCTAACCCTAGGGCTCAGTCCCGAAGTCTCCCGCTCAGTCAGAGAGCAACCCCGGCCCGTCTCCTAGGAAACCGGGCTCGCCACACCCCTTGGTCGGACTCCACTTCCGCTTCTGCGCGCTGAGGCTCCGGCGGACCTCTGGCTGACATGGCTGCTTCCCGTTTACCCCCAGCGACGCTAACGTTAAAGCAGGTACCGGCGGTTCTCTGCCTTCCAGAGCGGCTTACCTGGGTCTGAGCTTCTGGATTCTCCATCTCTCCCTCCACCCAACGGGGCGGCTTCCGGGGTCCTGACGCGCCGTGCGCGCCCTCTGAGATTGGCCCGATGCCTGCGGGGCGGTGCTTCGCTCCGCTGGGCCTGACGGGAGGCACGGGCGGCTTCCTTGGATTTGGTGCGGTCGCGTGAGACGCGTCAGGTGCTTGATTTCCCTGAGTCCCGGTGCCTCAGCTGCTCAGTGCCCACGGTAAAGACTACTCTCTATTGCACTGAGCTGTGGCAAACGGCAAATGAGATTACCAAAGATTTGAACAACTGTTAATTTAGAAAAAGTGCTGTCGTTGTAATAACAACTTCTAGGAGACTGGCAGCCCTTTTCAGCCCGGTAGTCAGCTCCTGATTTTTTAATGGTTCTTAGGTTTGACAGAGCAGTAAGCAGAAAGATCAGATGAACCTCGTGATGCTTTCTTTAAAACATCTTTTTTAGACAGGGCCTCACTTTCGTGCAGGCTGAGTGCAGTGGCACAATGAGGGCTTACCTCAGCTTAGACCTCCTGGGCTCAAGTGATCCTCCCATCTCGGCCTCGAAACTGCTGGGATTACAGGCCTGACCCACTGCACCTGGCCAAAAAAAAACAAAAGTTTTCTTTGCCTTTTCAAAATTGACCAACGAGGACTCTGGTTGCAGCTCGTTTTGCTGAAGTAGAACTTTTCAGGCTGGCGATTGTGCAGAAGTAATTGCTATTGCTCCTCCCTTTTACAGTTCATAAGAAGGCAACAAGTTCTTCTCCTCTACAGAAGGATTTTGCAAGCAATTCGGCAAGTTCCAAATGATTCTGATCGCAAATACCTGAAGGATTGGGCAAGGGAAGAATTCAAAAGAAATAAAAGTGCCACCGAAGAGGTGAGAACAAAATCATGGTGAGGACAGATCCTAACCCTTTTTATTGATCAGTGAATTTTTTAAGTTTAGCAGACATCTTGGAATATAGTGCCACTGAGTTGGTATATCTTGATCATTGCTTGTAATGTTACTGATTTTAAATGATATTTTAAAATTTAATATTACTGTATCTACACTCTTCAGCATCATCACTTGACTTTTATGTTGTACATTTTATATGTATGTATGTGGAAATCTTTTGCCTTTCCTAAAAGGCAGCAGTTCCAATACATAGTATTAGTTGTTGATTTTAACAAATAAAACGGTATAGCTATACCTTGTTTAACCAGGTAAAACAATAACCAGATTTCACTTTATTCTACAGGATGCAATCCGGATGATGATTACTCAAGGCAACAAGCAGCTCAAGGAGTTAGAAAAATCACTTGCTTTAGCCAAATCTTAACTATAGCATTATTCTGAAGGATTTTCAAAGTCTCCATGTGTTTCGTTGCATTTAGGATTAACAATGGACTACACAAAGCCCAGTCTTTCTATTTGTATGTACAGTATTTGGTGATAGAGAGCAAAGGAAAACACATCACAACAGTTGTCTTAACACTGAAAAACATACCCTGCATTTTGAAAATGTTTATGAATGTCTCAGCAGTGTTTTAAAAAAGAAAAAACCACTAACAAATGGCCAGTAGATGCTGGACACTATCATTAGGGAAGTGTAAATCAAAACTACTAGGAGGCCGGGTGCAGTGGCTCACGCTTGTAATCCCAGTACTTTAGGAGGCCAAGGTAGGTGGATCACTTGAGGTCAGGAGTTCAAGACCAGCCTGGCCAACATGGTGAAACCTCATCTCTACTAAAAATACAACAATTAGCCTGGCGTGGTGGTGCATGCCAGTAGTCCCAGCTACTTGGGAGGCTGAGGGAGGAGAATCACTTGAACCCAGGAAGTGCAGGTTGCAGTGAGCTGAGATCATGCCACTGCACTTCAGCCTGTGTGACAGAATGAGACTCTCCCAAAAACAAACAAACAAAAAAAACCCTGAGATTCACATTCACTAGAATGGCTGTAATTAAAAAGAGAAATAATAGTAAGTGTTGGTGAAGATGTACAGAAATTAGAGAACCCTCATACATTGTTGGTGGGAATGAATGTAAAATGGTGTAGCCACTTCAGAAAACAGACTGTCAGTTCCTCAAAACATGAAACAGCTGCTGTATGGTTTAGCAATTCTACTCTTATGCCCATACCCATTATTTGGCACTAAAAAGAAACAAATGACATACATGCTAAACATGGATAAAGCTTGAAAATGCTAAGTGAAAGAAGTCAGTCACAAAAGATCACATGATGACTCTATTCATACGAAATGTCCAGAATAGGCAGGAAGCTTAGTGGTTGTCTAGGCTTGCTGTAGATGAAATGGAGTAACTGCTAATGGGTGTAGGGTTCCTTTTCAGGGTGATGAAAATATCCTACAGTTAGCTTGTGGTGTAGGCTGCACAACTCTGAATACACTCAAATCCACTGAATTGTACACTTTAAATGTAAGGAATGAGTTGTATCTCAATAAAGCTGTTATTTAAAAAACAAAAAACAATAACTGAGGTGTAGGACTGAAAGTATACTGACACCAGGAGATAGCCTGGAACTTTCCCGAAAAATCCTGCATTATCCCTGAGGGTTGTTCAGGTACGTTCTTCACATGTGTCATAGTTTCGTAGAGGACTCATCAAAAAGTTCACCACTGGGCATGTAGCTCTTTGCTGGAAGAGAAAGAGAAGCTTAATGAGCACATTGAAGCACTTACCAGAAAGAAGAGGGAAGACTTCTGGATGAAACCTCTGTGAGTACCTTAACATTCACATGGAAGTAGTAAAAATAAGATTCTGGGTGCAGTTCTCCAGTGACAGGAAAAAAAGAATTTGAAGAATACGTTAGAGACAAATACATTACAACCAAAGTTGACTTCAGGGCACTTTTGAAGGAGACCAAATTTATAACAAATAATTTAGTGAAAGATGTGAAAGTGAAAGCTTGTGGAAGATGTTGGAATCATCCATCCTGAAAATTGAAGTCTTCTGTTCATCAACAGAACAGCTAAGAAGCTAATCTAAGAATGACCAGCACCTGAAAGATGTAGACAACATTTTCCAGAATGATAAATGGTATCCAGTACTGGACTGTGCCTGAGGAGAGGCATCAACTGAATGTGGATGTTGGTGACCTGGACTGTCAGGGTCCACCTCTACCTCCCAGAGCCTCAGAGCCCACGAGACAAAATAATTCTGAATACCGTTGCATGGGGGTAATCTACTAATTCAAAGTGCTTACCTGTGCCAATTTTCAGGTTTTTATGTAGGTAAGTATTAACCTGTTACAAAATAATCTGATAGGAGAAGCATTTGTGACATTTCTGAACAGAGAACACTTTGGAAATATTTTTGTGTGACATGATTGATAAATACAGGCTATCTCTAGTAAATCTAAAATCTTGAAACTCAAAATCATCCTTTTATGGGTGTAGAAGTCAGATTTAATGATGCTTTTCCTAACAGTGGTGTGCATGGAAAGGTTTTCATTGAAGAGCCTATGTGGTTTGCATTTGCAAGATGCAACTAGCACAGACTCCAAGAAAACCTAAGTTTTTTTTTGTTTGTTTGTTTTTTAAAGCAGGTAAGGCCAGGCACGGTGGCTTCCGCAAGTAATCCACACTTTGGGAGGCTGAGGCAGGAGGATCTCTTGAGCTCAGGTGTTTGAGAACAGCCTGGGCAACATAGTGGGACCCTGCCTCTACAAAACATTAAAAAATGAACTGGCAAGGTGGCAGGTGCCTGTCATCCCAGCTACTCAGGAGGCGGAGGCGGGAGGATCGCATCTAGCACAGGAGGTTGAGGCTGCAGTGAGCCATGAATACGTCACTGCACTTCAGCCTGGGAACAGAGCAAGACCCTCCCTTCCTCCCCCCGCTCCCCGCCCCCAGAAAAAAGCAAGACACTGAAAATTGAATAATCTGTCAGAGGCGAAAAGTACTGCAATGGACATGCTTTTACATCATCTCTAAAGAACAATTTAATTTCCTCACTTACATGCTTTGCTTATACCCTCTGAATTATAGGCCAATCTTGTTAGTTAACCTAAGGTATTTAGCAGTTTCTTCTAAGGTATGGAGCCACAATCATTATAAAGTTGGTCTGAATCAAACTGCCAGTGATTTTTATGGAGGAATGAAAAAAAAAAAAAAC
>NW_016806491.1:787564-823743 GCF_001698545.2 Rhinopithecus bieti
AATGAAAAAAAAAAAAAAACTGCTGGTGAAACACACTTTTATCATGAAGCAATCTTTGTCAGTACTCTGGATTAGACAAATTACTTTCTGGATGTTTCCTGAAAACTGTTACTTTGTTTAAATGTTAAACTTTTGTTCCTAAAGTGTAAGATGTTTGAATGTCAGTTTATGTATTTGAACCACAATAAATTGATCCTTTTATAGTAAAAAGGTTTTAAGTACAGAGCTTTGTAGCATAAGAAACGGCTAGGCCGGGCGCGGTGGCTCAAGCCTGTAATCCCAGCACTTTGGGAGGCCGAGACGGGCGGATCACGAGTTCAGGAGATCGAGACCATCCTGGCTAACATGGTGAAACCCCATCTCTACTAAAAAAATAAAAAAAAATTAGCCGGGCGAGGTGGCGGGTGCCTGTAGTCCCAGCTACTCGGGAGGCTGAGGCAGGAGAATGGCATAAACCCGGGAGGCGGAGCTTGCAGTGAGCTGAGATCCGGCCACTGCACTCCAGCCTGGGCGACACAGCGAGACTCCGTCTCAAAAAAAAAAAAAGAAGTGGCTAAAGCTATTTGTTATATAAGTATTAATTGCCCCTATGTCATTCCCCCCCTTTTAAAATGTGCCATCAGGGCCTGGCATGGTGGCTTACGCCTGTAATCCCAGCAATTTGGGAGGCTGCGGTGGGTGGATCACTTGAGGTCAGGCGTTCAAGACTAGCTAGGCCACTAGCTAGCCTAGCCTGGTGGTACACGCCTGTCATTCCAGCTACTCAGGAGGGCTGCCTCATCTTGAACCCGGGAGGCAGAGGTTGCAGTGAGCCGAGATCACACCACCACACTCCAGCCTGGATGACAGAGTGAGACTGTCTCAAAAAAAAGTAAAAATGTGCCATCAAGTTAGAAATTTTAAATTCATGGTACAGTGTCATAAATGTGCCTGCAAGAAACACACAGATGACTTTTTTGAGACGGTCTCTGTTGCACAAGCTGGAGAGTGGCACGAACATGGCTCACTGCAACCTTGAGCTCCCGGGCTCAAGAGATCCACCTGCTTCAGACTTTCATGTATCTGGGACCACAGGCATGTGCCACCATGACCAGCTAATTTTTTTACTTTTCGTAGAGAGGAGGGGGAATCTCACTTTGTTGCCAGGCTAGTGTCAAACTCCTGGGCTCAAGCAATCCACCTGCCTGGGTGCCCAAAGTGCTAGGATTACAGGTGTGAGTTTTTATTTTTAAAGAGACAGCCTTACTTAATTCTGTCACCCAGAATGGAATGACTTCCTAAAATTGCAGACAGCAGAACGTATTCCTTGATGTTTATAAAATGTAGTCATATCAAAGGGAAAGAGTATTTCTCCTTAAATAAAATTACAAATAAAAAATGTATATTGTACTCTTACTCATAAAAGGTATTGTAGAATATGAAACGTTTTTCAAACTGGTTTTGTCTTTGATTGACTTTTATAATCCACACTTCAAAGAAGAAATGCATTTAACTTTTAAGAATAACTTAGTCAAAAAGTATAACGCCTTGCCTTGCATAACCTTTATTGCAAATGATGTTTTGTCCTTCCCCTTTGTCCAGTATTTTCCAAATGGTCAACAGTTTAAACATTTAAGCTTGCACTGAGAAACCTTGCCACATTTCAGCAGTTTTGTTTTGCTTTTGGTGGAGAGCAACTGATCGCGACTTTACAGCCAATGTATTTACTCTAATTTACACTTTTATAGATACAAGGTAACGTGTAGCTGGGTGAAGGCACTCAGAAGCCATAAAATGTGGTCAACCACAATAAATTAAAACGTAAGCTAAACAAAGTATTCACACTTTCATTTCTTTAATAAGGAATTTAAGATCCATAGTATCTTAAAGTTTAATGCTTGGAAGAGGCACAAATTCAAGGTGATAAAAATATTAATTAGAAGACATAATATGCCTCAAGTATATCAACACTTGACTCCACAAACAAGGCATAACCATGAAAACAACACTTCCTTTATTTTGGGCTCCCGAAATCAAACGTAAGATTAGAACTAATACATTTAATCTTTCACAGATATTTAGTATACTCAATAATGCACTAACAATTTCTTTTAAAAAACACTAATATTGTACAATGTTTCTGTTTTACATTAATTTTTCCCATAGCTGTTGAAAATTTCAGCCTTGATTTGAAACATGACCTGCATGACAGGCTATAAATTGTCAATGGTTCTTTTTCTTTGGAAAAGTGCAGTTGTGGCATTTACTCATTTTAGCAGATAGCTAAAAGGGAAAAATAAGGAAAATATACACTGGACCTGCAGTTAAGTTTTGACAATGCCAAGGATCAAAACAGACGAAAACAACATTTGTTGAAGATGAAAAGGTATTGCATTGGTCTTAATAGATATTGCCGTCTCTGGGTAAGATGCTGACTGAGCATGTTCTGTGTCTTCACCTCTATGTGTTTTCTCTTCTACAACAGACCTCCAAGAGACAAGATCCATGTAGTCAGCCCACACTAGGTCCATTTGACCTTCCTCATTCTTCTGTAGTCTCTTCCCTGATGACTTTTGACAAAAGTACTCAGTTCACAATATTAGCTGCCTGCTTCTGATGGGCAGGAGGTATATAATCAAAATACCCCCACCAAAGCACTCTATGGTCTAGACTTTATACTTAAAATTTAGTTTTCAGCATTCGTCAACAAGGATACCTTGAGGTAACAGGAGATATTTTGGTAAGTGAAAATAATTGCGGCTTGGAACACAGCTTACTGAACTCAGGATTTCATTTCTTTTGAGTATTAGGCAGTTCTCAGTAAGTTGATGCATACTGAGGAGTGATTCTAAAGAGGTTAGTGATATCCTGTTTGAGAATAGATTTAGAAAACTGAAGGTACTCTCCAGCTCTACAATTCTGTATTAGGAACAATAGGGAAATGAGAAAGTGCCTCTATATTGCAATCTAGTGAGTCTCTGGGGGAAGACTGTCTACCTGTGTAGTAGTTGAGAACAAGACAAGCTCTCAAACACAAGAAAATCAACTTGAAATAACATCAAATTCAGCCTGGGCAATATATTGAGACCCCATATCTACAAAAATTAACCGGGACTGGTGGCACATGCCTGTAGTCCCAGCTACTTGCGAGGCTGAGGCAGGAGGATCGCTTGAGCCTGAGAGGCCAAGACTGCAGTGAGGTGTGATCACGCCACTGCACTCCAGTCTGGGTGACAGAGCAAGATCCTATCTCAACAAAATCAAACAAAAACACCAAATTCATTCCATATTCAGGTCTGTAACAGTGACATGTATGTACTGAATTATATTTTTTTTCTTTTAGGAATGTCTTTATCTATGGATTGTCATTATTAAAAAAAACAAAAAACAAAACCCAAAACTGTGAGCTTGACAAAGGGAATAAAAGCATACTTTGTTTTTCTTGGTGTCCCCATGTTAATAAGTCATTTCTTCTCTTTGGCTCAATGAGCAGTATTGTATTCACAATTACATTCAATAGTCACTAGGTTCCTGTGTCTATAGAAATAGAATTGAAGTTTCTATGCATACATGGGATATTGAGGAGATGAATATAAATCCCATATTCCAAAGGACAAGAAGCTTGTCCAAAGTTTCAACATATCCAAGCTACTTTTACAACTTTGTTTCTGCGTTTATATTTCATTATGGAGCAAAGTAAAGTCTTCAGGCCTCCATGAAGCTGGGGAACAGTGGCGCCTAAGTTGAGTTACTGAATATTTTACCTTGACATAGTCACTGCAAAGCAGTAGAAAGCTTTTGAGGTTCTTTAATGACAATTCAAAATGAAATACTTTCAAAAAATAGCCTTATACTTTATAAAATGTAGAGCAATAATCTCAAATTCAGAAAGGTATTCTGATATAATTGGGTTTGATTAGGAATAGGTTATAAATCTTCAGGTAATTGTTACATGAATGTTTTTTCCATTAATCTGCTTTAAAATCACTATAACTGATTTTTTGACTGAAAATACAGAAAATATCAAACAATTTGAATCTTTCTCATTTGATCTCATTGTTTCCAGAGCTGTCAGCCAATTAATAATTATTTAAATAAACTGACTTCAATAAATTTTATCATAAGATATATTGGATCTTGTGACATCATGAAAATATTTCTCCTCAAAAATCTAGTAACTTTTCATGGATTAAAATGTCAACAGTTGGAGAATTACAAATTTGAGAAAGGGTTTATTTAGCACATCTCAAGAGTTACAGCTCTCTTACAGAAAGACACTTGCCTAGGCACAGCAGGTGTGTTCAAATTTATATGAATGACTACTTGAGTTCAGACGGGATTAAGTTTTTCTTGCTTTTGACTTATATTACTTCACACATCTTGAATTTTAGAGTCTAGGCTTACACATCATCCAGTTTCTTGGCATGGCTTGCTTAATCTGAGCTTTCAAACTTCAGATTAACCTGGACTAAGGCTAAGAGTTTATAATGAAACCCAAAACTAAGCAAGCTTCCCCTGGTTTCAGTTTAATTGTTGAGGTCTTCATAACTTCCGGGCATAGGAAACATGTACCTGGCACATTGTAGAATTAGTGATTTTTTTTAAAAAAGGCCAATCTGCAATATATACAATAGATGACTCCTTGGGCATAGCTGTTATGCAGTTGCAAAACTGGAAATCTTCAAGAATCCTTTCGTGTTTCCTCTTTATTGGTGCTAATTTTCCTTCTGCACCCTAGTCCTTAGTTTGGCAAGTTCCTCTTCTAAACTTTTAATGTGTTCCTTCAATGTAGCCTTGTCTTGCTGGGCTTTCTGATTGGCTTGGCTTCGTGCTTCTTCAATCTTCCTTTCATACCACTTTTCCATCTGGGTAGAAACAGCCTCAAAAAAATACTGGGTAAGCTCCAGAGCTTGGGAGGTGTCCCGGATGTGCGGGCCAGTCTGCTCGCCGCCTGCTGCTGGTGGCGGCTGCCCACAGGTGCCGCTGGCTGTGGGTTGCTGGGCACGATGCCTTGTTGGCCCACTCTTCCCCAACTTCTTAGTTTGAGTGCCTCTGTTGATGCAGGGCCCAGCCTGGTGATCAGATCTGGCTGCCTCATTCATGGGTAGCAAGGCTGTCTGGACCTTGACGTTCCTCAGTCGGGAGCCTGTACAGTCAGAAGACGACAGCTCCTGCTGGAGTCTCTGGGTAGCAGTGGAGTTGAGGGCCTTTTCTTTGGGCCTAACCACTGGAGGGGAGCTGTCAGAAGCTGCTGCTGGACCTGCAGTCACCACTGATTGATCCACACCTGGTTTCAGAAGGAAAACAAACATGAGGGCAAATCCACATTCACACAGTCATATGGCTGTGGGTCGGTATTTGAGAGTCTTAAGGATCCTGCAAATCACCAGTCTTCGCCATCACCACACACCACGTGTAACGTCTCCTCTGAGCCTTTTCTCACCTTTCTGTTCCTCCCTCCCACTTTGTCTCCTCTGATGATCACTGTGGCTCGTCAGAGCTTTCATGGATTCTGTGTTAGCCACACTGGTACCATTTAAGCCAAAAAAGTTGCTAGCTTTTCCTTCAGCCTGCCTCAATCTACCTGACAAGGCTCTGGTCCTGTTTCCTGATGCCTGAGGATGATGCCACTCACCAAGTGTCTCAAAGCAGATTTGGACATTTATCTATGAGAACATGTATTTCCATTCTCTAATGTCTGGGCCTATTCCCTACCAGTGTACTAATTGCTTGACCCAAGCTCCAATTAGGAAAGGAGGCCCCATTTTCCACACCCAGAGCTCCAGGACAAGCTCCAAGAGTAGTCCTAGCATAAAACATTTTCCTGGGATGTTTCCCCATGTTGTTGGCACAAAGATGAAAACACAGTTCCAGAGATGGCCTGTGGTAACACAAAACACTTACATCAAAATCCCCCACTGAGGCCTAGTTACCCAGGCTCTGCATGTCCTCAAAATTGTCATTATTGAGTATAATCACTGTGGCTAATGTAAAGATGGTTTGCTTGCAGCAATTCCTATCTAGCACCAGGGGCAAGTTCGATGTAAGAACTACTGTTTAATGAGGATTTGCATAGTTGGACAAAAGTAAAAGGTAGATCAAAGAGAAGAAAGAGGTAAAAGGCACAAAAGGCAAGGGAGGAAGAGCCCTGCTGAGGAGACTGATGGCTCTTCATCACCTCTCATCTTTGGGGTCCACTCTGATACCATCAACACCGTACTCAAAGCAATGTTATCACCAATCAACAATTCTTTAATTCCTTTATTCAAATAAGTTTGAGCACATAAATGAGTGCTTCATTACTATATAGCAACTGAGTATACGGTTAAGAGCAAATACAGTCCTTGCCCCTACAGGGTGCGCTCGACCATCCAGTGTTTCCCGCAGCCGCATCATACGGACTCTGCCTCTCAGTGCGGAGAGAACAGGAGCTGCTGGTCGTGTTCCTTTTGGATCAAAGGGCTCTCTGTATGTGGGTTACCTGTAGAGGACTCGCAAGTAGATGGTGTGGATTTAGCTCTGCAAGCCCTAGCATCTCCAGAAAGCTTCTGCTCCAGATTCTGAATCTTTAACATGCACCAAGTTTTTAATTCATCCACCAAGGAGATCTAAAAAACAAACAAACAAAAAACCAAAAACCCACAAATAAGTAACAGAAGAATCAAGTGAATTTGATACATGGTTTATGAATTAAAGCATCAAGGATGGACTTTTCAGTTATAACAGCTGAGGATACCATCTAACCCAAAAGTTATGGCTTGCCCACTGCTATGGTTTGGATATTTGAGCACTCCAAATCTCATGTTGAAATTTGATCCCCAGTGCTGGAGGTGGGGCCTCATGGGAGGTGTTTGGGTCAAGGAGGTGAATGCCTCATGACTGGCTTAGTACCATCCTCACAGTTAGTGAGTTCTTGCTGTTAGTTTATTTTCTATTTTTTTTTTTATTTTTTTGAGACGGAGTCTCGCTCTGTCACTCAGGCTGGAGTGCAGTGGCAGAATCTTGGCTCACTGCAAGCTCCGCCTCCTGGGTTCATACCATTCTCCTGCCTCAGCCTCCCAAGTAGCTGGGACTACAGGCGCCGCCACCACGCCCGGCTAGTTTTTTTGTATCTTTAGTAAAGGTGGGGTTTCACCGTGTTCGCCAGGATGGTCTCAATCTCCTGACCTCGTGATCCGCCTACCTCAGCCTTCCAAAGTGCTGGAATTACAGGCATGAGCCACCGCACCTGGCCTCTCTATTACTTTCTGAAAGAGCTAGTTGCTTAAAAGAGCCTGGCACCTCCCTCCTGTCTCTCTTGCCTCTTCTCTTGCTAGGTGATCTGTGCACACCAGCTCCCCTTTACCTTCTACCATGAGTGGAAGCTTCCTGAGGCCCTCACCAGATGCGGATGCTGGCACCATGCTTCTCGTACAGCCTGCAGAACCATGAGCCAAAGAACTCTCTTCTTTGTATATTACCCAGCCTCGGGTACTCCTTTATAGCAACACAGACAGACTGAGCCACTCTCCTATAGGCCACAGCAGGCACCCAAGCAGAGCTATCTACAATCTTCATTAAGTGACTTAGAGCCACCTTAAACTCAACCACCCGAAACCACCCAAATCTTCCAAACCAAGTACTTCTGGTTGCTTACAAAGCCTGAGTTCTCACACACCCACTGTACCCATTCCATGTCTATTATCTTGGTGAGACAGTAAACTCCCAGAGGGTAGAAACTATGTCTTGTTCTAAAACTGTAATGGCCTAACAAATAAACAATACATGGAATGAGTTCGGGACAGAAATGGCATCTTCCCCAGCATGTTCGGTCTTCATCTGTGGCCAGCACATTCAGCCATGGACATAAACAGAACTACAGGTTATTTTCTATTAACCTCATTTCAGTATTATAAAAATAATACACTACATAATGCAAAAGCTCTTAGGGAATCTCAGCCTCCGAGTTTTCAGTGGCAGGCCTGCCTGAGCTCAGTGGGCCTGTGTGGTAAATCACAAGGACTGGCAGATGCTGGTTCCTACCTGCCGTTTCTCCCCTTCATGCTTCTCCGCGTCTGAGTGCTGTTGCAGGCGGTTCAGGCACTCCGTCCTCTCTGCAGAGAGTCGCTCAACCATCAGCTTGTCCAAAACACGCATCTAGGAGTCAAGGGGAGCAGAGTGCAAGACTGAGATGATCTCAGGGTGAGCCCTGGTTTCTCAGCTCCTGCAGAGGGGCTTGGGGAACCAAGTAGGAGCCCCTGTACACAAACTTCAACCCTTTATCCGATTCCATTTGCATATAGGACTCATGGAACTTTTTCAGAATTCTTGAGCATGCTTCTATGAGGCCAATGTTTCTTTTTTTAAAAAAAATCTCATTTGTTAAAGTTTAAGAGGTATAAGGACTATGAATATACAGGCCAGGCATGGTGGGTCATACTCCCACCACCTGAGGTCAGGAGTTCGAGACCAGCCTGGCCAACATGGCGAAACCCCGTCTCTACTAAAAATACAAAAATTAGCTGGGTGTGGTGGCACATGCCTGTAGTCCCAGCTACTTGGGAGGCTGAGACAGAACAATCATTTGAACCTGGAAGGCAGAGTTTGCAGTGAGTCAGGAAAAAAAAAAAAAGAAACTCTGAATATCTAGTAAATCCACAACCTGAGCCCATGCAGGCCTTGTAGGCCTTAAAACATTATTTCCCAGACTACTGTAAGGAAAAACTACAACTCAAAGTATGGAGATTTTCTCTTCCCCAACCCCCACTTTAAAAAATGTTAGTGGTTGCCTACAAGGCAGTCAAATGAGCTTTTATCCAGCTTTTCCAGTGAGCAAATATTTTTGGTGCTTCACTGGAAGTAAAGTATGTAAGACGAGTGTAGAAGGAACTTAAAGGATTGCTTCAGAGAACAAGCAGTTGTCACTTTTTAATCACATTTCCTTCTGAAGTCCCCTTCATCTTGGCATTTCCTGTGGGACCCCCACACCTAGGAGGGCCAACCTTTCACTGCTTTGACAAGGACCAAAGAATGAAAGAACTACTGTTAGGAAGAGCCAATCCGCGAAGGCCCACTGGTGAGCTCCCCTCCTGTCAGGAACACGTGTGGCATTCCACACCCAGATGTTCAAAACATTAAAAGAAACATCAGTTCTGGAGACGTGGTGGGCACCTTCTGTTTTCCTCTTCAGTCCATGTTTTCCTGTGTACTGTGCTCCTCCTGCTTTCTAGGATTGGCCTCCTCTCCCCACTCCCTTAACCTCTTCCTCCAGGTGGCTGTTCTCAAGAGCAGCCATAGGTAAACACTGCTTTGTTCGCAGGTCACACTGACTGGCTCAGGTATGAGCATCTGACCCAAGGGGGCCAGGGTCCTTTCTCAGCGATTTGAAAGGAGGACGAAGATTCTATACCCCAATCTGTCACTCCCTTGAACTGAATCGAGGCCCTTGAGGTTTCCCAACATTCATCTCTCATTCCTCCTTCAGCTTAGGGTAGGCCAAGTAGGGTTTTTATACACAAACAGTCTGCACTAATCTACTATTGCCCTAACAAAATATTTTTTAAATGGCCTTTCTATAAAATACAGATAGCAAATAAGCCTTAAAAATGTTTAATCTTACCAGTAAACAGGGAAATAAAACTTAAACAGTAAGATGTCCTTAATCAATTTGGCAAAAACTTAAAAAAAAAAAAAAAAAAAGGCAGGGCATGGTGGATCACGCCTAACATCCCAGCACTTTGGGAGGCCGAGGTAGGTGCGTCGCTGTAGCCCAGGAGTTTGACACCAGCCTAGCCAACATGGTGAAACCCCATCTCTACCAAGAAAATAACAAAAATTAGGCGGCTATGGTGGTGTCTGCCTTAGTCCCAGCTACTCAGCAGGCTGAGGTGGCAGAATCACTTGAACCCACAAGGTAGAGGCTGTAGTGAGCTGAGACTGCCACACTGCACTCTAGCCTGGGTGATGAAGGCAGACCCCATCTCAAAAAAGAAAAACTGTAACAAATATTATTTTAGGAAAACCGAGAAAATCTGAATATGGACTGGATAACATTTTCTCAGGTGTGAAAGCAACATTGTTATGAAGTTGAAAGTGTTATTCTTATTCTAAACATTCTGAAATATTTAGAGATGCCCCGTCAAGACAGTCTGCAACTAAATCTGAAATAGTTCAAGAATTAAAAAAAATATGTGTCAGAGAGATAAGGCAAATGTAGCAACATATTAACTGGCTGACTGCAGGGATTATATGCAAGCATTCATTCCATTATTCTGTGAACTTTTCTGTATGTTTGAAAACTTTTAAAATAAAAAGTTGGGAAAAGAAAAAAACATAATTATTCTAATTTTGTATGCAGTGGGAAAGGAGTGTAGCAAAAATTGACAAATAGAAAGACATAGAAAAGACTTAAAGAAGATAAACCCCAATTTTTTTTTTTTTTTTTCTAGATAGAGTCTCACTCTGTCGCCCAGGCTGGGGTGCAGTGGCACGATCTCCGCTCACTGCAACCTCCGCCTCCCAGGTTCAAGCAATTCTTGTGCCTCAGCCTCCCGAGTAGCCGAGATTACAGGTGTGCGCCACCACACCAGGCTAATTTTTGTATTTTTAGAAGAGGCAGGGTTTCACCATGTTGGCCAGGCTGGTTTCGAACTCCTGACCTCAAGTGACCTGCCCACATTGACTTCCCAAAGTGCTGGGATGACAGATGCGAGCCATCATTCCCAGCCTAAACCCAAATATTAATCGTGCTTTTCGGCACAGTGGGCTTATAGGTGACTTATTTTCCTAATTTTCATATTTCTAAAAATGCTCTGTAATGGGGCTATCTTATTTTTATAATGAGAAGCAATTTAAACATGTTCTTTAAAAAGCTGAACTAAATGTGCTTTAACAAAATCACATAAGCAGAAGCAGGCCTCTTCCATGACAGCCCATTTGGACATCCCAGGGTAGAAGGGTGTGCTGAAGTCAAAGTCGGCTCCTGAGTTCATGTTCCGCCAGAACACTTTGCAGTTAGGAAGCTGGGCCTCAGGACATACTTGGTGCTGGGCCTTATTCTCCATCTGCCCCAGCTTTGTATTCATTTTGTCCTGAACTGATCCCAGCTCTGCTTTTATCTCCTCCACAGTAGCCTCCAACTGATTCTCCAGCTTGTTGATTAGAGGTTCACATCGACAACCATTTATTGGTGCCTAAGAGAGAAACAAAAAAGTTCGTTCCTTCAACAAGTATGTTTTGAGCACCCACCGTGTGCCAGGCAGTATACCAGAGGATAGAGATGATGGAAGAGATAGGCTCATCCTTGTCGTAACTTTGGAACATCTTATAGGGGAAGCTTTGGGGAAGAAGATTCAGAGGGTAAGATATGGTCCCTCTCCTCAGGTGCTTTTATATACCCTGGGGCCTCAAGATACCTAGTCACCTGAGGATGGTGCAGCAAGCTCTGCAGCTACACACACACCTCTGATCTGCACCGTGCCGGTGGGGAGGCCATCTGGCTTACCTTCAAAGCTTGTGCTTAACTAAGTCAATGCCTAGCGTGGCTATCAGCCCCAGGAATGCCGTTACACAAAACCCTTGCTGAAGGTCTATGTTCCCTTCTCCTGACAGTGCTTAGCAAGTACCTGCATCACTTTCCCATCCTTGCCCCGGTACAATGTGTAGAGCTGGTATGCCCTGAACTCATGGGGTGGGGGCGGGGATGAACACCGATGCCTGTTCCTCTTTTTAGGGTGATGATGAGCATGCAGGTTCTTCTGGTGTCCAGGCTGTTGGTCGGCTGATGGGGTGGGGTCAGAAAATGCTGATACCTGTGGGAGAGGAAGAGACAACACCCCTGAATGCTTTGACCTTTGCAAGACTGACACCAGTCAGTGGCGCCCATGTCACCCCATTTGGGCAAAGAGCCCCACTTTGTTTCACCTCATGGTGTTCTACTCCAAGCCACATACGTCAAAAGAAACATATCAGCACATTCACCTTGTGTCTGATGTTAACCAGATTTAACTTCTGTGCTCTGGCTCCAAATCAGCCAGCCAAGTGAGGAGACTTTTTAGCTGACGGGCATGACACTCTGCCAGGACCCTTGCCACCCTGCCTCCCAGCCACCCCCTGGGCTGCTTTCTGTGTCTCCTGACCTTGGGCCTTGACTTTCTCCTCCTGTCATCCTTTGCTCTGGGTTCTGGAGAGACTGACAGGAACTCTTCTCTGGCTGCTTCTTTTCTGGCCACAGCCTGTTCACTGCTGGGGGTGTCTCCTGCTGAGACACTGCCCTACAGTAGGAAAAAGCCCAGAGACCTATTGTGTTTGCTTCCTTGGCCTTTTTCACTAATAGGGTCAGATTTTCTTTGCAAGATACCATATAGTAAGGGACCCACGGGAACCTTTGCAGATGACATAGATTTCAGACATAGGAAACACTGCTTGGTGGTCTTAACATAGAATGCTTTTCCTGGTTGGTTGAACATTTGGCTTTTACTGTATTTATTAGGTCCTAAGCTAAATATATTCCTGGGTCTAATTCGATGCTGTAGAACACCAGGAACCTACCTGACACAAAACACCTCAACATTCGAGATTTTTGGTCGTTTACATTTCAACAAAACATAACTCACTCATTCTTTGACCTTGGACCCTTGGATGCGACGCCCCCACCCCACCCCAACCCACCAACAAAATTAATTCATAGGCAAAGGAGTAAGAATCCTGTGAAATGAAAAATATCGTATTTCTGGTCCTTGTGAGAATGTTCACAACTGAATATGTACAATTCACACCTAGGAAGTTAATCAGAGTGGCAATGCCTTAACCCTGGAAACTGATGAGAGGATTCTGAAATAGCAGAGAGAAGAGCAAGCACTTGGTGATAACATTTTCTGTGCCAAAAGCTGTCTCTATATCCCAGACTTCTTCCTCCTGATTGAACTCAAAGGCATGGTTTATTCCAGGGCTACAAGGCACAAGGGCACCTAGCTGAGGTGGAGGTGTGGGGCAAGAGGAGTTGAAATCAGCTCAGGCTCTGTTCACCATGTGTGCCCTGTGCACGGTGGGTCTGCCTTGGGGGGCATATTTTCTAATTCATATAAGGGAGCCATAAAGGCTAGCATAGCCTTGGTCCCTTCCCTAAATGGAAGTGGCCTATACCAGTGGCTCTCAAATGTTAGTCCACATGCGAGTCCCCTGGAGGGCTTATTCCAACACAGATTGCTGGGCCCCACCCGAGTTTCTGATCCCGTGGGTTTGAGGTGAGGCCCAAGAATTATCATTTCTAATAAGGTCCCAGGTGACACACTGGACACCACATTTTGAGAGCCACTGTCCTACACGATCTGGACACAGTGTTAGAGAAGCAGTACTGCCCACAGGGCATGGCAAAGGCCACAGAGACCTGGGCTGGTAAGTGTGCCCCATGCATACTGGATGGGTAATGGGCAGCGCACACGGAGGCACATGGCCTGAAACCTTGGGGAATGGAGGATGTGAAGCCAAAGAGAAAAAGACTGGCAACAGTTTAAAGAGCTCCAGCAAGGAGGAGAGGCAGAGAGGGCCTGGCAGCCACCAGGTGAACCTGGCTGAAGCAGGGAGATAGTTTCCCACCCTCTGAGCACAGGCGGATGTGGGGACGGCGGGAGGACTGCCCCCCACCTTGCTTTGGGCCACCTCATCTCTTGGCACAGACTGGGCTCTCCTCTCTTCCTTGAGCCTCTCTCTCTTTTTCCTCAGGCTTCGCCCACGACTGAAGCGCAAGACCTGAAGGAGGCAAACGGCATTGTTACAACCACTGGTGTGCGCAGCATCCGTGTGAGAGAATTCGCCTTGGAACCGGGGCTCTGACCTAACGGAATTTACAGCCTAGAGGGTGAGAGCAGGTGCGCACATCAAGCAAGGCCCTCTGACCACCTACCAACTTCCTAGGTCTTGTCCTGGGCACTACAGGGACGCGGAGGCAGGTAGGATACTCTCCCTGACCTCAAGAAGCTCAAAGTCTATGATGATAATATCTATAGACACTGATGCCAGGCTGAGACTCCCAATACCCGCACAGAGGCTGTGCTCCAGGGAGCGCCATTCACATCAACTAGGATATGGATGGCGTCTCCTGGAGTTGTGAGACGCAGCAGAGCAGCCCCGTGCGAGGCACAGTCTCTCTCTCCATCTTGGTACACCAGACCTGAGCTAGCCCAGATGTTCCCTTGGCCAAACTGTGTCCAAGTCACATCAATTCGATTCAAACTATTATTAAGATGTATCTATGAGCCATAGTAACAACCACAGGACAGGGATCTCTTCCCCCAAAAGCAGCATTTACTCTGCCTCTTATAGTGCAGAGTGACAGAATGGACATAGGAAAAGGTCTGTGGGTCAGAACAGATCTCAGTTTGAACCCAGTAGCCGCTGGCTGTAGGCTCTTTGGGCAAGTGATTTGATCTGTCTGCACTCTGTCTTCTCAAATGTAAAAATGGGTCAGGCGTAGTGGCTCACGCCTATAAGCCCAACACTTTGGGAGGCATAGGTGGGAGGATTGCTTGAGGAGAGGAGTTTAAGACCAGCCTGGCAGACAAAGCGAGAGCTCGTCTTTATTTTTATTATTATTATTTTTTGAGATGGAGTCTTGCTCTGTCACCCAGGCTGGAGTGCAGTAGTGTGATCTCGGCTCACTGCAAGCTCCGCCTCCTGGGTTCACACCACTCTCCTGCCTCGGCCTCCTGAGTAGCTGGAACTACAGGCACCCGCCACCACGTCTGGTTAATTTTATTTTTGTATTTTTAGTAGGGGTTTCACCATGTTAGCCAGGATGGTCTCAATCTCCTGACCTCATGATCTGCCTGTCTCAGACTCCCAAAGTGCTGGGATTACAGGCGTGAGCCACCGCGCCCGGCCTCGTCTTTATTTTTAAAAAAGAAAAAGAAAGAAAACGGGGAGTCATTGGGATTCACCAAGAAAAAACAGATGGCTGGCACACAGTGGACTGTCAGTCACTGTCAGGTGCTTCCCTCCCTGCCTTCAGGTGGCTTAACTGGCAGAGGGTGTTTAACAGAGTACAGATCTTTGAGTTAATGGAAACCTTCAATCTCCGGTCCATAATAGTTAAAAATGTAAAAGAGTCCTTAGACCAAGAAGTCTGAGAACCATTTCCCCAAGTCATTTCTAAAGCTAAATTCAGATTCACCAGGAAATCAAGTATGATGAAAGAAAGTGACTATACCCATCGCTCACCTGATGTACGGACTCTTAATACAGCACCAGAATCAGCCTAAAATTTACTTTCAGAGCATTTGTAAACCACACCAATCAAAATGACAAGTGACACTCAGAGGTCACCCAAACTCAAAATTATAATCAGCAAAATTCCCTCCAGTCAGTGAAAATAACTTTACATGACTTCCAGCCTTTCTCAGCAAACCAGACCATCTACCAGATGGGATGTCATTAATCTTTTCCAGTCCACAGAAATGAGGGAATATTGACTGTGAGGTCTCTAAAAGTAGTATACTATGGCTGGGTGCAGTGGCTCATGCCTGTAATCTCAGCACTTTGGGAGGCCAAGGTGGGTGGATCACCAGAGCTCAGGAGTTCGAGACCAGCCTGGCCAACATGGTGAAACCCCATCTCTACTGAAAATACAAAAATCAGCTGGGTGTGGTGGCACATGCCTGTAATCCCAGCTACTCAGGAGGCTGAGACAGGAGAATCACTTGAACCCCAGAGATGGAGGTTGCAGTGAGCCGAGATTGCACCACTGCACTCCAGCCTGAGTGACATAGCAAGACTCTGTCTCAAATAAATAAATAAATAAATAAATAGTACCCTCTTAGTACTGCTGTGGCCCATTTAAAATCCATGTCCGTCTATGGGCCTAAGGCAAGGGGATTTCTCTTTTCAGGCAAAGCAAACACTAATGCTATTTCTGTAACCACAGATCAAGAGAACAGTATGCATAACGTCTTATGCCTAAAGTTCCTTGTTTGTGTTGAGAATAAGGCTCAGCATATACAATTATGCATAAAATAAACTTTCATAGCATGTCATCCAATTTATTTGTTATTCGATGTAAGCATGGAGAAACTTGCTTAAGTCTTTTTTTAAGTGGAAACAAAAAAGAACTGCACAGGGAAATGGTCCACGGTAAGGCTCTTTTCCCTGTAAGTGAAGATCCTTGGGCTCTGGAAGACAAATGACAGGTGGATTAAAGATCCGTCAATCCTTCTATGCCTAGGGAACCCTCCAGCCCCCTAAGACTTGATGATCTTTGTATGGCTGAGGGTGGGGCTGGCTGTCCATTAAATTACCACATACTGAAATTGCCAGAGAAATGTGATGGGTTCTGACGTTTATACAGCACTTCATACTTTTAGATCCATGAGAGACTAGCATTTTTCTATCAGGATTCATGGATGTGATTCCACCTACGATAAAAGCTGCTAGACGTGGAAACCCCGCAGCTTTTCCTACTGACTTCCTTTTGTCAGGAGCTCTGCGGCCTTTCAGAGACCACTGAGAAGGACCAGCTCCATGCACAAGAGGGTGATCAATTTTGCAAAAGATACAAATCTTAACCATTTCCAGAAACTACTAGTTATATTAGGCATGTTTTTAAAACTTAGATGAAATAAAGGCCATCCGAAACCCTGGGCCAGTATTGGGTTATTTTGCAGCAGGGTAGTGTTCAAAATCTTCCTTTGACTCCCTGAGATTTTATCTTCTTCTTGCAGAATAAGATGGAAAGCCAATCAGTGTTTTCTATAATGTAATACAGAATAGTGCCCATCTGGAAATAACCTAAATGTCCATTATTAAGGAAATGGCTTAATAAAATATTAATAGCAACAAAAAGAATATTACGCCTCCATTATAATGAATAATTATGAAGACTGCAGAACATTGTTTTATAATAGGATAAAAGGAAGACATACAAAAGGGTATATACATTGTAAGCACAATTATAAAACAATTATGTGTCTGTTTCATCTATTCTGTGGATGAAACAAAAACAGTTGTTTCAGGGGGCTAGAATTATGAATAGCTTGTAAATTATTATTAAATTTCTTTATTGTTACTTAGATAATGTCAACATCAACTAAAGTATCAGCCACCATTTTAAAAAAATTAAATGATGGTCAAAATAACATTATTCAGTAAAAGAGGAAAGAAAACTAGACTGTACTTAACTGTCTCTGGCAGGCGACTGTCTGCCCAGAATGGTCCCCTCCCTCCTGCCTTTCTCTGGGGAACGCACCTTCTTAAAGTCCCTGTCCCACTTCTTCAGGGACGGGCATTTGGCCTAAACTCTGCAATCACGGCCCTCTCCTGCAGTGTCTTAAACTGGAACTTCTTCCTTGGCTGAGTATCTGGGAAGTTATGACCCAAGCAGCTGGCTGTGACAATGATCCAGCCATAGGGAGAAGACGAGGCGGCCCAGGCATGAAGAGCTGGACTTGAAGCCTTTGACTCCCGTCATCCTGGGCCCCATGGATACCTACACCTCCACTGCCTGGTTACATTCCCTATTTAAGTTCGTTTGAAGTGGCTTCAGTAGATTGCAACCAGGAGTCCCACCAACTCTGTAGCCCCACATAATCAGTACCATGGAAAGGGCAGTAAATCCTACCTGGGGAGCTTTAGTAAGGAGAAGAGCAACTTCTGGGTTATTGTGGTAGCGTGCAGTCTCCAGCGGAGTCTGGCCTGCCTGAGGAGAGGCAGAGTAGGACAGGTGAGAAAGGGCCCCTGATCCCGCACGCACATTGCCCAGCTGGCACACCTCTGGCCAGGAGCAGGCAGTTCCATGCCCAGTCACACCCAGCACCTACGTGGCAAAACATGGCCACCTATGTGATGTGGCCCTGGTCACCAGCCTCAGACCCTCCAGTGAGGGAGGTGGGTCACATGGGAGGACACACTAAGTAAAATATATGACACCAGAGGGCGAGGGAAGACTGAGGGGGCAAGAAGTGATTTAGGAGGCCAAGGCCTGGGCACCACCCACCAAGGAGTGCTTCGCGGAAAAGAGGGGAGGGAAGGCAGCACTCAGGGAGCATCCAGGGGGAACGTTTCTGTTGGGGAAACACCACAGAGGATCTGAGGCCCTGCCCAGTGATGAATCTCCCCTGGAAAACAGTGGGAAGATACCGGAGGGGCAGATCAGGGCTGGCCAGAGAGATTCAGGAAGTGGAATATGAAAAGCAGTTAACAAGTTATGGACATAATGTAGGTTCTCAGGAGATGAAGCCAAAACCCAGGAGCTGATAGCAAAAGGAAGATCTTCAAGGCGTCATGGAAGAGGTAACTGTGCCCCCATTACTGGTTGTAGAGCTGAGAAGGCAGGAGGAGGAAGACGGGAGCTAGATACAGGAGCCAAGGAAGCTGAAGAGCCTTGTGCCAGCTTCAGCAATCCCAGACCACAACCCTCAAAAACACCTCCACACAGCAGCTATTGCACCCTCCAGGCCCTGCTGAACCATTCAGAAGGACAGAGACCGCAGGGCAGCCTCGAAGAAGAAAGCACACCTGAGCTGGTGCCTGCTCTAGGATCTACAGGACACACAGTGAGAGGGCGAGGGGGAAAGGGAAACAGTGAGGTCAGGAGAAGTGGAAGAGAAAGGAGTTCCTTTAGAATTTTGAAGCTGATTAACCTGAGGGCCATGTGGCCATTTTTCTGAGCACCACATGCATTTACAGCCTGGAACTCACTTTGTAACATCCACTTGTCAGTTTACCTGAACATCCCTGAGTTCTTTTTCATGCCAGGTGGTGCTCACTGCAGTTAGGCAGCTAAAAGCAGGCCCCAAGGCTTGTCAATTCCTGGGACTGCTCAGAGCCCGGGTCCCCTTCAAGTCCACCCCAATGGCCCCAGGGGCTGTGGTTCCAGGAGAGATCCCCCCTCTTCCAGAGTGTGCTGGGCCTGGGGGTCTGCAGGGGTTTAGTACACATCCCAATCTGGAAAGGGGTGGGAACCACTTTAGAAAGCAGTGTTGCAACTCAACTTACATTGTTAACAATGGTCGTATCTGCTCCGGCTTCCAGTAAGATTTTGGCCACCTTCTTGTGATTTAGGGCAGCAGCAACGTGAAGTGCTGTGTCTCCAGCCTGGAATTGATTAGAAGGCCTGCTAAACCTCATCTGCTCATGGCCTACAGCCCCCAGCTTTTCATTACCTGGCCTAGGTGTGGCTCTTCAAAGTCAAACTGAGATTTGCCTGAGACTGAAATGGGGCCCTTTGTTAAAGCGTTATGAGGCTCTACTCAAAGAGATCTTGGAACTAAGTGACCTCGGCACCAATATCACCTTTATTTCTGAGTGGGGACACCTGAAATCACACAGCAGGATTAAACGCAGGGGCAAAGGAATGCTGGCCTGGGGTTGTGGAGAATGATGGGACCCGAAGCCTCACAAAGACAGGAAGACAGGCCTGGGGCAGGCAGGCTAGTCATTCCACTTTTGACCCTGTTCCTTTACCCAGGGAGGTCAGAGATCAGAAAACTGCTTGGTGTCCGAGTGCCAGATTGAGCAGGAGAAGCTGTGAAGACAGCAACTTCTGCAAGCACTGGAGAGGTGACAGGCCAGCCTGCAGCTACAGCAGGAAGATCTGAAGGGGTCACTGGGACTCAATCCATCTGCAGCTCAGGATATAGCTTTGTGCGGGTGGAAACACCAAGAACCAGTGTTCACTCAAGACCAACTGTTGTCTTCATCTTACAGATAGCCTATAAATAAACACTCACATTATCTTTATACAAGAAATATGCTTTCACAAAATCAATTATGAAAGGAGGATAAAGACAACTGTAGCTTAGTGGGCCAATTCCAAATGCAAATGCTGTCATTTCCAAACACAATGATATAAATAAACCAGACAAACATAGGAGAAGTGAAACAATTCATTCTTTCTCCTGTCAAGTGATCAGGCAAAGTGCCTGATACTTTTTTCCTGGGTAGCATGAAAATTCAGCCATCTTTGTGAGGGGTAGGAAATATTTTATTTCATTTCTGAGTCACTTAGCTGTGCGTATTGAAGGGAAGCTCTGCACAGTGCTTTTCCTTGGCTGAATATTGGAATAAGCTTCAGAGCGTTAAAAAATGCTGATGTCTGGGTCCCACTCCCAGATATTCTGAATTCATTGGTCTGCCATGTGGGCTGGGCAGGGGGACTTTTTAAAGCTCTCAGGTGCCGTGACATGCTGCCAAGGTTGAAACGCACTGGTTGGTTGGGGCTATGCGGGGTCATCTGATGACCTAGCACCCCACCGGGGAGGCTGTGGAGTGACAGACTTAGCTACTTGATTAGGTCAGTGGTTCTCAATCCTGGCTGCACACTGAGACAGACAGCTTTTTAAAAATACCATTGCCTGGACCTCATTCCCAAAGGTTCTGGCTCTTTCAAATGGGGTGGGGTCCAGGAACAGTGCTTTTAATTCCCCTGCGGAGTCTCATATGCAGCCAGGGTCAGAAACCACTGTTACATGGTATGTTTAATCTATACCACAATCTAATTTTTTTTTTAGTTCAGATTTATGCACTCCAACAAAGAAAAGCCAAACAATGTACCCACAGGTATCAATAAATACCAAGACAATCTATTTTTCAAATCCAATGACTGCTGGAAATTGTGCACATTTCCAAGGAAGACAATAATATTCACAGCTTTATTTCAAAACATGGCACTCTCTACAGATTATGTGCCCAATTTTATGGAAATGAAAGACTATCAGCTCAAGTGTAAGTAAGTGGCAGTGCAAGGAACAGAACTCAGGGAGTCCTAAGACTTCTCATTCCTATGCTTGCTTGGTGGTGTTTTTTTTTTTTTTTTTTTCCTTTAAAGAGACGGGGTCTTTCTGGCTATCCTGAGCCCAGATTGGTGGGCAACAGAAGTGGCAAGATCATGGCTCACCACAGCTTCAAACTCCTGGGCTCAAACAATCCTCTCGCCTCAGCCTCCTGAGTAGCTGGGACTACAGGCACATGCCACTCTGCCTAATTTTTATTTTTTAAATTAATTAACTTATTATTTATTTGTTTTGAGACAGAGTCTTGCTCTGTTGCCCAGGCTGTAGTACAATGGCATGATCTTGGCTCACTGCAACCTCTGCTTCCTGGGTTCAGGTAATTCTCCTGCCTCAGTTTCCCGAGTAGCTGGGATTACAGGTGCATACCACCACGCCCGGCTAATTTTTGTATTTTTGGTAGAGACAGGGTTTCACCATGTTGGCCAGGCCAGTCTTAAACTCCTGAGCTCGAAGTGATCTGCCCACCTTGGCCTCCCAAAGTGCTGGGATTACAGGCATGAGCTACCATGGCTGGACAAATTTTTTAAAATTGTTTTGTAGAGACAGGGTCTTGCTATGTTGTCCAGGCTGGTCTTGAACTCCTAGCCTCAAGTGATCCTCCTGCCTCGGCTTCCCAAAGTACTGGGATGTGAGCCACTGCACGTGGCCTCCCTTGCTTCTTTACTAAATCACATTCTTCCTTGTGAGTTTTCTTTTTAAAATTATATTATAAAACAAAGCCTGCCCCAGGATCTCCAGAAAATGTTCAATATGCAAATGTGGTGATATGCACAGGAATTATAAGGGCACACTTTCTCTAGGAGGCCAGGTAAGCCAGGGCCGCCAGAACTCAGTGGGACACCCATGCAAAGCCCATTGCTGGCTGAGTCCCAGACAGGTGACATGGCAGCACTTCCCAGCAGCCTCTGCTCCCATTTGCACTAACACACCTGTCCGGTAGCCTTGTGGGAAGCTGTGCTGGCAGCCATGAAGAGGATACATGCACTGACCTGGTTCTTTTCATGGACAGAACAGAAAGCACTGAGGAGGAGCCTAATGATGGACAAGTGATTATAGCGCGCAGCAACGTGCAAACAGGTGTCTCCTGCCTGCGGACAAAAATCAAACTCTAAGCACAATCTGAGCAGTTACAAAACAAAATAGAGACAAGTAGAAAGAAAATGCTATTTAAAAGCTGGCAGACTATCATATGCTCTTTAGGGGATCATAAGCAGCTCTTTTAACATACACTCCATCCCAAGGCTCACCGTCCTTTGCTGCTACAGGCAGCCCTGCCCCCGTTCTGCCTGTGCAGAACAACCACGTGGTCACGGAATCACTGCTTTCATGTTTATGAAACTAGACATCTGCTCCCCATGAGACCTTCACAAGAGCTAAGGGAGGCTTTGCTTACCCAGTGCTTGAGGAGGATCCAGGGACCCTACTCCCTAGTCCAAAAGGTCGGTAGCCCACTGACTTAAGACCAACAGCCCCTCCCAGCACAGATCCCTCACGGATGAAAGGACAGGGCAGCAGGGGGGTTGTCAAATCTTAAGATCACATGTGCCCCCTGAAGTTCAAGGAGTATCCCACTTCAGTTGGACCCCAATATCCTATATGGAGCTATGTAGTGGGGGAGCTGATAAGGAAGCAATCGCTGGGAGCAAAAAAAGGGTATGAAGAAAAACTCAGGGGCAGGATGCTCAGTAAGCACAACAGGCAGAACCCTGTTTCTAGAAAGACAATAAAGAACTGGAGACAAAAAGCTGCCTGCAGTGTTCTCTTGCCGTTTCCATTCTAGCTCTGCCTGGAGAATGCTGGCCACTCGGCATACTTTTCTCCCCTGCATTAAGACGGAACCAAGCTCAAAGCTGAGGTTCAGAGCATTAGATGAGTCTACCCCCAACAGGGAGACCCTCAGCTGAGGACACTTTAGAAAGGAGCCTCAGATTTATTTATTTATTTATTTATTTATTTATTTATTTATTTATTTAGCCAATGTGGCTAAGGCAGGGGATTTATAAAGGAAACACAGTTTCTTTGTGAAGAAGCGATACCCATGTGACCCTTCCAGTCAGCTCATCCCAAGGACGCCTCGGTAATCAACAGGACCTGCTCACTGTAGATGCTGGCCATGGGGCATCAGAGGACCTCCCCTGTAAATGGCACCAGCTCATCTTTGCTGATAATAGTACAACACTCTATGTGGGTAGAGACGTTCTTAAAACATTAACTGGTTTCCTAGTCTGTAATTGGCCAGACACGTGCTGTAAGAAATGATAAACCAAAGATGAGGCATGAAGGGAAAAGGATGGGAGAAAAGCAGTATTTCTAAGTCTTTTGATTCCTCCTCTCATGTGCCTGAATGACCCCTTAGAAAATTGCCAAAAAAAGAACACTTTAGAGATAGTCCCCAAATACTTTTTACATTTTAATTTCTAGATGTTAAGGTTCAAGTATGCTCATGAAGTTATTTTCTGAAGTGACACAAGAAAAAGCGTGAGAATCTGGTTTTGTTCACCCACATTATTTTTGAGGTCCGCGCGGGACCCGGCCAGCAGGAGGATGCGCGTGCTCTGGGAGTGGCTGTTCTGGCAGGCCAGGTGCAGAGCCGTGTTCCCCGCCTTGGAGAGAGGCAGAGAGAAGGAGGACATATTAGCAACATGCTTCCGCACAGACCTGCACGCTTTGCAGAGGGGCAGTACTTATTTGGGGGAAAAGGCAACACTCACATTCTCTGCCTCTTGCCCGATGGTTTCGGTGGGGATGCTTCAGAGGTAAGAACATTTAATTTGGAGTCCAAATGGGCAGAAGAGTCCTATTTGTCATAAAACCTTGGTTCCAAGTCCTGGCTCTGCCACTTACTAGTTAAAAGCCAGTCTCTTCAAATGCTCAAATCTCTTACCTGGGAAATGGAGCATGACCCACATCCTAAAACTATGGGGATTAACTCAGAATGTCTAGGAAGGCGTTTTCTTAACATGCAATGCTGGAAACATGCACAGCACTCAATTCCTGTCAGATGACTTCCTGCCCCACACGAGAAATAGCTGTGGTTACAATCCCTGCCAATGGTGGGCTAAGAAAGGTAAAACTAGCCACTTCCTGGAAGGGCAGGCTAATGCAACTGAGATTTAACTTGTAAGCCCTTCTCAAGTCACCCATTCTTGTATTTTTCTTGAAACATCAAAATTTTAACTATGGACAGCAGGCCCCGCCTTTCAGGTAGTACAGTTGCATCTATCACTTAGGACACAGATTGAGACCCTCTTGCTTTTTGGGTCCCTCTTGTTTTTGAGAGCCTCAACACACCACATCACAATGACAACCAAGGGTCAGAATAAGGTCCATAGCAAAACTGCAGGAAAAAATTGTAGGACATGAACAGAACTTTTGAGCCCATGGGAGTAAGGCACCTGAGGCTGCTGATAACCCCTAGAAAAGTAACAAGAAAACAAGGCTGTGTGACAGGTGACATTGTGTCATCCAAGAGCTTGCAAGCACTCAGGAGGTTAAACACAGAAGTTCTGCGTTGGTTCTGCTGAGCTTAAGTGCTGGGTCAGGCTTGCAGGCACGTGGGCTCAGAGCATTACACTGCCTGCTCATTGCTTCTCCCTCACCTAGTTCACTCCCCTCTGCATCTCACAGTACTGGCTGCCGATACTCCAGGATATTAGATTCCCGATCTTTTAAAAAGAGAAATGAGTTAAAAAACAAACAAACAAACAAAAAGAGGAATACTGGATGCGGCCAGTTTACTTATCCCCCTTCTCTTTACCTTAGCTCCAACCAGCCTGGGTGGACCTTTTGTCTCACTTTTACCTCCAGGCACAGGGAGGATTACAGGCCTGAGGTTCTAGCAGGCTTGCTGGTTCTCAACCTTGACTGCACAATAGAATCACCTGGGGAAGCTTTCAAACCAGCCCTGTGCACAGCCACAACCATTCTAGAGGCTCTGATATAAGTGGCCTTGGGGGTGGGTGTCCAGCATCCCCATTTTAGTACTGAAAGTCCCACATTCTGGGAAACCCCTTAGCCCAGGGCAAACTGGGACAGTCTGTCACCCCAGGACTGGTCTTCAGGGTTTTGAGTTTTTTTTCTTTTTTGTTTGTTTACAGTTCCCCAGGAGGGTCTAACATGCAGCCAGGTGGAGAACCACTGCTAGCTTAGTTCTCAGCAACAAGGGGTCTGCCCAGGTTTTAAAAACCCTACTCTCAAGTTGTCTGCAAGTTATGGGCTTCATGGCAACCATTAAATACGTGCTGAATAAATGAGTGAAATGAAAGAAATCTGAGGCCTCTAGAAATAGATCATACCAAAGCTGACATTGCCAATAAGGAAATATCAATGATGTGGAAAAATATTTGCATCAAGAAAATTAAAAACCATAGGTTTGGATAAACAAATTGTGGTAGATCCACACAATGGAATACTCCTCAGCAATAAAGAGGCGTGAATCATTCCTCCATGTAATGACACGGAGGAATCTCAAAAACATGACGCTGAGTTTAAGAAGCCAAACACAGAAGGCCGCATACTGTATGGTTCCATTTATATATGACCTTTGTGAAAAAGCAAAACAGATCTGTGGTTGCCCGGGGCTGGGAGAGGGTGACTGGGGCCTGCCACCAGAGGGCGCAAAGGAACTTTCTGGGGCAATGGAAGCATTCTATATGTTATGGTGGTGGTGATACAACTGTGTACATTTGTCAAAACTCATAGAACAGCATGACTTCATACCTATATGTCAAAACCTGACATTAGAAAATGTGACCTAGGGTAGATACCTATGTAGTAGGTGTTTTTCCCCACCCTGAGTAGTGGGTACTGATTTCCCAGACAGGAGTTGCTGTATTTGCTGAATAAGAAGGATCTTTCTACAAGCTACAGCTGGTACAAAATGTCCCTCCCTCTGGGACACATGAGTTTCCTGACCTGTCCTTCTGAAGCCATTTTATCTACACAGAAAGAATTTGCGGGTCAGGTGCAGTGGTTCACGCCTGTAATCCATCACCTTGGAAGGCCAAGGTGTGTGGATCACGAGTTCAAGAGATCAAGACCATCCTGGCCAAGATGGTGAAACCTCGTCTCTATCAAAAATACAAAAATTAGCTGGGCATGGTGGTGCGTGCCTGCAGTCTCAGCTACTTGGGAGGCTGAGGCAGGGGAATAGCTTGAACCCGGGAGGCAGAGGCTGCAGTGAGCTGAGATCGCACTCCAGCCTGGCAACAGAGCGAGACTGTCTCAAAAAAAAAAAAAAAAACACACACACACACAAAAACAAAACAAAAAAAACAAAAAACATGATTACAGGCTGGGATCGGTGGCTCACTCCTGTAATCCTAGCACTTTGGGAGGCCGAGGTGAGTGGATCACCTGAGGTCAGGATTTCAAAACCAGTCTGGCCAACGTGGGGAAAACCTGTCTCTACTAAAAATACAAAAATTAGCTGAGCATGACGGCAGGTGCCTGTAATCCCAGCTACTCGGGAGGTTGAGGCAGGAGAATTGCTTGAACCCGGGAGGCAGAGGTTGCAGTGAGCCAAGATCGAGCCATTGCACTCCAGCCTCCAGCCTGGGTGACAAAAGTGAAACTCTTGTCTCAAAAAAAAAAAAAAAAAGAAAAAAAGTGATTACACACTATCAACTCCTGTTCCAAACCATGTGCATTTTGAAGAAATGGGCAGCCACCCGCCTCCTGAGCAGTGAGCAAGGCACTACCGGCGATATTACTGTACGTAGCTTGCTGCTCTCCCTCAAGCTCTTGATCCATGAAGGAACCATGAAAAACATGAACCAGGAAACAACAGCGCAAAGCTGCATGCGGTGCCAAGGGAGAGCTGCAGAAGCAGCCTGGCGGGTCTTCGGGGAGGGAGGGGGCCTGGGGCCAGGTTGGAGGTCTACAGGCAGGAATGATAAGCAGGCCAATGAGTCCCACTCTGAGGGCACAGGAGGCGCTCTAGGGGAGAGGAGCCAGGAGGAGCTCCAGAGGTGGGCTGGGAGAGGCTTATAGACAGTTTCGGGCAGAAGCTTTATGGGAAGGTCGCTGAGCAGAGGAAGAGCAGGATGAAAGGAGGGACTAGACTTGAACCTGCCAATCTGCTTGAGGCTTCTGAAATAATCCAGGGAATGCTTAAGAATGAGCATGGAAAGAGGAACAGGCGTGAGACTTGAAGATGTCCTAAGATGTGATGAGGGGCTGGAGAGGGGAGACGGATGAAAATGAGGAAGGCATGGCTTGCTTAACTATGCTCTCTAATAAACCAATGGAAAGGTAGTGAGAGCCAGGAGATTTCACCAGAGGGCAAAGCCACTGAGGTGGGTTCTCTTGCTCCCACAGAGATTACATGCACAAAGGAGTTTCAGGCTATCATTTCTATTTCCTGCAGCATGCAAGGTCTGGAGAAGTCACTTCATTGACGGGGTATATTTCTATAGGTTGATTTGCCTGGCATTGCTGTTGAAGATCTTGTATGTAGATGTGTGTATGTCAAAAGGTAGAGATACTATGGTTTCAGATTTGACTTGACCATGAAATTGTGTGTGTGTGTGTGTGTGTATAATGTGTGTGCATATATATATATACACACACACACACATATATATAGTGTGTATGTGTGTGTATTAGGGAGGGTACTTACTGCTGCCCATGGTCCCCAGGCTACTGCCACCCAGAACCCCATCCTAGCTCACCTGATTCATTATCCCACCACTATTAGCTGAAGGGGCCACCCTGTGATGTGGCAGTGTATTCTGGGAAATTCTCAGGCCCTTTTAAACCCCTGCTACAGACCCAACCTGGCCATCCAGAGCTCTTCCTCTGCTCAGTGACCTTCCCATAAAGCTCCTGCCCGAAACTGTCTATAAGCCTCTCCCAGGCCACCTCTGGAGCCCCTCCTGGCTCCTTTTCCCTAGAGCGCCTTTTATGACCCATCTTACCTCAACTGCAAATATCTCCAGAGTACTGACAATGCTTATTTTTGAAATAAAATATATCTCTTGGCATGGGCGCGGTGGCTCATGCCTGTAATCCCAGCACTTTGGGAGGCCGAGGCAAGCTGATCACGAGGTCAGGAGTTCGAGACCAGCCTGGCCAACGTGGTGAAACCCTGTCTCTACTAAGAATACAAAAATTATCTGGGTGTGGTGACGCATGCCTATAATCCCAGCTACTCAAGAGGCTGAGGCAGGAGAATCGCTTGAACTCAGGAAGCGGAGGTTGCAATAAGCCGAGACTGCGCCATTGTACTCCAGCCTGGGTGACAGAGCGATATTTTGCCTCAAAAAAAAAAGAAAAAGAAAAAGTCTCTTCTCCCAATTATAAAAGAAATAATAGGTTCATTTTGGAAAATTTGGGAAAGGTACAAAAATAAAAATCAATCTTAGCCTCAATTCCCAGAGACAACCACTGTTAATATTCTGATGATATCCTTCTGTGCTTAAATTTTTAAATACACAAATTTATACTAAGCACTGGGACATGTACTATATATGATCTTATATCTCTTTGTCATGTTCTTTAACAATGGAAAGCATTATCTTCAAAACTATGATTTTTAATATTAATTATATTCCACTGTATGAATGAACCGTAATTCTAAGTCTCCCTCCCCATATTTAAAAAATATAACTACTGCTATCATGAACATCTTTGTCGGTAACATTTTACTGGTTTTACTGCTTTTTCTTTTCCATATTTCATTTCAATAGCGGGTGTTATTACCTTTTCAGGATGGAGTCCAAGAAGGGTAGGTATCAAGTAAAAAGGACCTTTTTTTTTTTTTTTTGAGACAGAGTCTAACTCTGTCACCCAAACTGGAGTACAGCGACACGATCTCAGCTCACTGCAACCTCCACCTACCGGATTCAAGTGATTCTTGTGTCTCAGCCTCCCGAGTAGCTGGGATGACAGGCATGCACCACCACACCCAGCTAATTTTTTGTATTTTTAATAGAAACGGGGTTTTACCACGTTGGCCAGGCTGGTCTTGAATGCCTGATCGCAAGTGATCCGCCTGCCTCAGCCTCCTAAAGGTTTGGGATTACAGGTATAAGCCACTGCACCTGGCCAATAAAGGACCTCCCCCCACCCCCACCCTCCCTGCGACAGTCTCTCACTCTGTGCCCAGGCTGCAGTGCAGTGGTGCGATCTCGGCTCACTGTAACCTCCACCTCCTGGGTTCAAGAGATTCTCCTGCCTCAGCCTCCCAAGTGGCTGGGACTACAGGCATGAGCCACCATTCCCGGATAAGTGTTGTATTTTTATTAGAGATGGGGTTTCACCATGTTGGCCAGGCTGTCTCAAACTCTGGATCTCAGGTGATCCACCCAAAGTGCTGTGATTATAGGCATGAACCACCATGCTCGGCCAAAAAAGGACCATTTTTAAGGCTCCTGATTTGTTTTGGCAAATTGTCTCCCAAAGATGGCTGCTCATATCACACTTTCCAAGCAGCATCTAGGGGAGCCCACTTTACTAATTTTTAGTATTAGCATTTTAAAGTTCTTTTGCTGGTATTTTTTAATGTCAACTCCATTGCTGTATTTTTTGAATACAAAAAAAAAATATGGGACAGTAATCGCATGTAGATTCCCAGCAGCCGTCAGGGCACTCTCACATGAGCAGGGTTTTGGCGCTGTTGGTGGGCTTGCTCCTGACCTGGAATATCAATCAGCTTCTAGCCTTTTCTGCAAATAAAACTTCTGGGTCGAATGGACCTTCAGGTTCCTCGTGCCCCTTTGGGCTCTCACTCTTCTCACTGGAAGAAGGCTCTCACAGGGGGAGAAACCCACAGCTATCCTCACCTGTGAATGAGGCATTCTAGCACCTGCCAGGCCTCACCTTGTTCTTGGCAAGCACGTTGGCTCCTGCTTTAACGAGCAGCTTGGCTGACTGGCTGAAACCATGCCAGGATGCTTCATGCAAGGCTGTATTCCCATCCTAAAAAAGACACACAGGTGGGAAAGGCACATTACCCAAGATCTAATTCTTCTCATTATGATCAATACATCACAGTGGATTTTTACAGAACACCAGAGGGCCTTTCTCAATTGGACTTTTTCATCTGAGCCACAGACTACAGAAGATGATTTGAATGGTCAGTTTCTCCATTATCCCAGAAATGATACATAATAAGAACCATTCTAGATGCACAGAAATGAATCCACGACAAACCATGGATGATTGTTCATAAAGCATTAGGGGTTAAGTCTCTCTAGTAATCCCAGTTGAGAAAGGCTCCAGGCCCCATCCATAGCTCTCATTTAACAGAAAGCATCATCGGGATGGCATGCCATCTATTTCTTCCCACCTCTACCACCCTTAGAGTCTGCTCTGCTCCTGGCATCAGAGAGAACCCTGCAACGCTCAGCTTCGTAAGATGCAGGGGCCTGATAGATTGCCCAACCTTTTTTCACTGAAACTTAATCTCACCCACCTTAATTCAAAAGCCTCAGGGCCCCAAACAAATAATGCACAGGGACTGAGGAAACAGTGATTTGGAAATAAACCAGTATCCTCAATGTGTGGCTTTTATTTTTTGAGACAGTCTCGTTCTGTCACCTAGAGTGGAGTGCAGTGGTGCGATCTCGGCTCACTGCCACCTCTGCCTCTGGAGTTCAAGCGATTCTCCTGCCTTAGCCTCCCAAGTAGCTGGAATTACAGGCATGCACCACTAAGCCTTGCTAATTTTTATATTTTTAGTAGAGACAGGGTTTTACCATGTTGGCTAGGCTGGTCTTGAACTCCTGACCTCAAGTGATCCACTTGGTTTCCCACAGTGCTGGGATTACAGGCGTGAGCCACCGCACCTGGCCTAATGTGTGCCTTTTACATAAAAATCATTTAATGGACATAGCTCATATTTGCTTAGCTTACTATTTTACACAAGTATCATTAAGTGCAATGAATTGAGTGGGGTGGGGGCGGGAAGGCAGGAGTTCCAGGGAGGAAAGGTGCAGGGCAATCAGCAGGGGTCAGCGCAGGTGCATTCTCCAATTACATCCAGGCTCTGGCTTCAGCTTTAACTCAACCACATCCATGCCCCTGGAAACAGCTAAAAGTAAAGGGCTAACACAGGTGACATCCACAAGGGAAAGTCTAGGGTCTCAAAGGCCAGGGGATGGGGTGGTTGCTGGGAACTGTATTGGCGATGTGTGGATTGACTGGATTGGCAGTGGGACTGACTGTAGAAGGAGGAAGCCAAAGGAAAGGGGGGAATGCAGGGGGCAGGGGGCACAGGGTATGGGGCTTCTGGGTGCTGGCAATGAGTTGCTTCTTGAGCTGGGTGCTCACACAGGTGTGTTCTGCTAGTGAAATTCAACAAGCTGCACCTTATTTGTCCACTTTTCTGTATGTATATTATACTTTAATGAAAAGTTATTTTTAAAAAGTAAAGCAGAGTTCTTCCCAGCATGGCCTCTTATGGCCTCTTAAAAAAAAAAAGTAAGCAGAGGCTGAATTGTACTTAATTGTGAAGTTTTGTGTTTTAAGATTGTTTGAAAATTTAAAAACATTAGGTTAATATGTAAGAAGTCATTAGGATGCCTTAAAGAATCAATTTTGCTTTTTTCTTTTTTTTTGAGATGAAGTTTCCCTCTTGTTGCCCAAGCTGGAGTGCAATGGCATGATCTTGGCTCACTGCAACCTCCACCTCCAGGATTCAAGTGGTTCTCCTGCCTCAGCCTCCCAATTAGCTGGGTTTACAGGTGTGTGCCACCACGCCTGGCTAATTTTTTGTATTTTTAGTAGAAACAGGGTTTTACCACGTTAGCCAGGCTGTTCTCGAACTCCTGACCTCAGGTGATCTGCCTGCCTTGGCCTCCCAAAGTGCTGGGATTACAGGCGTGAGTCACTGTGCCTGGCCAATTTTTGCTATCTGTCTTGTTTATTTATTTATTATTTATTTAGAGACAAGGTCTCACTCTGTCGTCCAGGCTGGAATGCAGTAAAGTGATCATGGCTCACTGCAGCTTCAACTTCCTGGGCTCAGCAATCCTCCCATCTGAGATTCCTGAGTAGCTGGGACTACAGGTGTGCACTACCACGCCTTGCTAATATATATTTTTTTAATTTTTAAATTATTTGTGGAGACAGTGGTTATGTTGACTAGGCTGGTCTTGAAGTCCTGGCCTCAAGCAATCCTCCCACCTTAGCCTCCCAAAGTGCTAGGATTACAGCCATGAGCCACTGTGTTTGGCCCAATTGAGCTTACTTTTTTTTCCTGCAATACAGTTTAAAGAGATTAACTTGCTCACTTATCTAAGAAAGTAAAGAGAAAGTCTGGGGGCACATCCCTTGCCCCCACCGCCACCCAGGCCTACACAGGTCCTTATTTCTAGATTTTTTTCTTTACCATTTAAGATTTATGTGGTTGTCACTGATGCCATAGAACAAGGAAAAAGATTTTTAAAAAATACAATTGGCAGCTGGGCACAGTGGCTCATGCCAGCACTTTGGGAGGATGAGGTGGGAGGAGCGCTTGAGCCCAGAAGTTCCAGGTGAAGTGAGCTATGATCATGCCATTGCACTCCAGTCTGGGCAACAGAGTGAGACCCTCTCTCAAAAAAAAAAAAATTACAATTGGCTGGGATACTGTTTCAAAGGAATTTTGGGCTGATTTAATCATGTTAAATCATAAGTGGTAAGACAAGAATTATAATATCTTGAGGACTCAAAAGTTTCCAGAGTGGGCTCCTCCAGCTCCCTCGAGCCACTAGCTTCCCTCGCCTTGAGGAGTAAGCAAGCTGTGTCCACTCACCTTGTCTTGTCTGTCCAGGGCACACCCCTCGTGGATGAGTGCCGTGATGATCTCTGTGTTCCCGACCACTGTGGCCCGGTGCAAGGCGGTCTGGTCCCCCTGCAAAATGACACAAAGGCAGGAACAGCAGTCAACTCCCCTGCACCCCCTGCTTGCACTACTCACTTGACACTTGGACACAAGGGCCCCTCCCATCCCCACACAGAGCAGAGTGGTTATTCGCAGAAGGGCTTGGTTACCACAGGCAAGGCGGGCTTTGTGGTCTTGTTAGTAGACAATGCACGCTGGCAGAGCAGTTTGGTCCATAAACTAAGAGGGGGACCTTAAGCCAATAGCAAGAATATCCCTCGGCCACAAAGGCAACCTCAGAATGAGGGTCAGGCTCTCTCCTGCCATCCAGGGGACGTGACTATCACAGGTGTGAAGAGTGGGTGTGAGGGCAGGTGTGTGCTATGCAATTAAAGCAGCAATGCCTGCCAAGTTCCCAGTTTGCAGGGGGACCACTGCCAGTTAGCAGCACTCATGATTTGATGGCAGGTGAGTCATTTGTTCATTGACTTGTACTAGTCAAGAGCAATGCAGGGGTTTGCCCTATTTCATCTGAGGACTCCAGGGACTGCAGCTATCACTGCATATTTCTAAGAAGCCTCTTCAGAGATTTCATGACAACATCCTCACTGATTTATGCTGCACTCTGAGCCCTTTTCTCTGTGATCAGATTCCTGGGATTGCCGGCCGTTGTTCTCCTTTAGGCACCAAAGGGAACTTGACTCTTCCCAATTGCAGTTGAGTGAAGGATGAAACACTCCCAGAGGTAAGTAGGTCAAGACTGTAACAGGAGAGTTCTGAAGTCTCTAAGAGCACCCTTTATCTCTGACAGGTCCTCAGGAAGCTAAGTTGAGGTAAACCAAGCTGAGCCTGTGGTCCAGCCTTGAAAGGGAGGATGGGTGGGCAGTGAGGAAATGCTCTGGTGGAAAGCAATGAGCACGAGACAAGGGGTCATTAGGCCTGGGCTGTGCACGGCTTGCTAGAAGCCTGTCTCCCTGCTGGACCTCAGGTGCGTCACCCTGGATGATCCCCAGGGTCCCTCCGTTCCCTTCTTGGATACTATGATTTGGTTGGTCAGAGTTTTGTGAAGTTTCCTGGCAGAGCACCAGAGGGGCAAAGGAAACATTCTGGGGCGTCCCTGGTGCTTGGCCCAAGAGAGGACAGAGGTCATCACAAGATAAAACAGATTTTTTAAAAGAAGGATGCACTGCTACCTATTAACAACCTTAACGAAATACTGGTTTTACTTATTAAACTCCCCGGATCTATAACAAAGGACAATGCACACTAAAAACATGCAATCTGTAACAAAGTTCTAAAGATAGATGGTGGTGATGGTTGCACAACAATGTGAGTGTAATTAATGCCACTGAACCGTATACGTAAATATGTTCAGATGGTAAATTTAATGCCATGTATATTTTATTACAATAAAAAATCCTAGTTAAAACTCAAAATTGCTTTCTTAAAATTAAAAAAGTCTCCCTTTAAAATCCATGAGAGGATTTTCTCTTTTAACTTTTCTTTTATACTTTTAATATTTTCCAGCTTTTATATTTAACACAGATAACTTTTAGCATCAGGAAAAACCAATATTTATTAGAAGTCTGAGCAGAAACAATACCCCAGTAACAGGACTGTCCCTGTCACACACTCTTCCCACTGTTCATTTGTGGAAGGTAAGGAATTTCTGCAGTGAGGGGGTCAGGACACTGAGGACAGGTTACTGTCCTCAGCACTGCCACCACCGACCCTCACCCTTCAGCATCCTAAACTATTATTCCCGTTATCAGTTAGGCTCAGGCTGGTTTTCTTCTCATCCACCTTCCCAGACCCTTTATTCAAAGAGAACCCTTGCTGTGGTTAAAAGAAGAATGCGGCCGCTGGGTCAGTGGCTGCAGGAGGTAGGCTGTGCCATTTGTGCTATCTACCTCAGACCTATTACAAATAGTTCTAGACAAGGAAACTTGTAATCTTATGAGATACTGCCCAAGTCTCAACTTGTTGTTTTTGTTTTGAGACAGAGTCGCACCGTCGCCCAGGCTGGAGTGCAGTGGCGCCATCTTGGCTCATTGCAACCTCTGCCTCCCAGGTTCAAGCAATTCTTCTGCCTCAGCCTCCAGAGTAGCTGGGATTACAGACACTTGCCACCATGCCTAATTGTTTTTGTATTTTTAGTAGAGATGAGGTTTCACCATGTTGGCCAGGCTGGACTTGAACTCCTGGCCTCAAGTGATCTGCCCACCTCGGCCTCCCAAAGTGTTGGGATCATAGGCGTGAGCCACTGTGCCTAGCCCCAAGTCTCAACTTTTTAAAATTTCCATAAGATTTCCAAGACTTCCCATTTCCCTATCAGAAAGGTGATGGAGTTTCCCAAAATAGGCCTCTGGTGCAATTGATGATTACTGACCTGCTAAGAAAGACGGTGCGCTTCTTAGCAAGAACCATGCGATTGCAGCTCACGCTTTCAGGGTAGTACTGACTTGGTTAGATTTCCACTTCTTACAGGCTTTTAAATATAACCACAAACTACCTACATTCTAGTGCTCTTTGGACCAATACAAACAACCTTTTTCCAGGACAAAACTTACCACTCTGTATTGTTCATAAAGTGTGAGCAACAAGCCCTGAGCATATGAGTCATGTTAGCCACTCTTGCTGTACAAATTACTTCACGAAGGGCCTTTACTGGATGACAGGGCACAGACTAACCTAAGCCTTGGTTTAGGTCAAATGTTTTTATCATGTTTCACAAGCTACCCTCTAAATTATGAGTTGAGGCACCTTTGGAGCCAGAATGGCACCGAAGTATTTATCACTTGCTTTCATCATCAATCTACTCTTTTTGCTGCCTTTGAGAAAATTTTCCTTTGTGAAACTCTAGCTCAATGCAAGCAACTCAATCTAACTTTCAGTTCAGACCTTACGAGGAAATTACCAGACTAGCAAGACTCAAGGAGATCTAATGACTTGTGTGAGGTTGCGGAGAGAACACAAATTGTACTAAGCTGCTGGCACAGGTCCTGCACACCCCTTCCTCTTTTGGAAGGACACCAGACCTTTTGGCTGTCCTGCCTGTCTCCAGGCCATAGCTCCCCCTCCCGCCGTCCTCTCAGACAGAGACCTCACTGAGAGCCCAGGTCAGATAAACACCGCTGTCAGGCCAGGCTCGGTCGGACTCTTCCTACCCAAAGTGGCTATCCTTGGCCAGACTGCTACTGTGCTGACACTAGCTGGAATGGTTCTGGAGGACTGAGCAATGGCCTTCTCAGGCTTTGAAAAACCCGCCCTTCTCAAGTCACCAAGATGAGAATTAAAGGCTCTGAGATGAGGGACATGAAACATGTAAACAATGGTTGCCTTGGGGGGGCGGAGCAAGATGGCCAAATAGGAACAGCTCCAGTCTCCAACTCCCAGCGCGAGCGACACAGAAGACTGGTGATTTCTGCATTTTCAACTGAGGTACTGGGGTCATCTCACTAGGGAGTGCTGGACAATCAGTGCTGGTCAGTTGCCGCACCCCGACCAGCGAGAACTGAAGCAGGGCGAGGCATCGCCTCACCTGGGAAGTGCAAGGGGGAAGGGAATCCCTTTTCCTAGCCAGGGGAACTGAGACACACAACACCTGGAAAATCGGGTAACTCCCACCCCAATAC
>NW_016806491.1:825589-872604 GCF_001698545.2 Rhinopithecus bieti
TATAATAAAAAAAAAAAAAAGGAAAAATACCCTGTATTTGTATGGAAGATTAGGAATATTATCTTGGGGGAATTTATAGCTGTCCTAAATTCTTTTCTTAAATCTTTTAATGCATTTATTTTTATTGATAAATAAAATTTGTATCTCTTTATGGGGGGAAAAAAAAAAACAATGGTTGCCTCAGGTTATCATCTCGGATCTATTCTTCCTTAGAACACAACACAAACAATTTAGCACCTTGAGGCCCTCAGTTGAAACAGGGTCAGTTATCTACAAATGGACTCTTTCCTCCTATAAGATTAAAATTTACCGTTGAAACATTTCCTCCTTGAAATGACACAGAGAAGAACAAGATGTGGCCTCAACACTTACAAGTGGCTACTTTGACATAATTCTTACTTGTATATGACACCTAAGTCAATCATGAAATTCTGAAATGCTGGGAAAAGGTAGAGCACTCTCAACAGTGTTTACTGAATTATCTATTCGGTGAACATCCATTAATTTTGAGACAGGGTCTCACTCTGTCACCTATGCTAGAGTGCAGTGGCATGACCTCAGCTTACTGCAACCTACACCTCCCAGGCTCAATCAGTCTTCCCACTTCAGCCTCCTGAGCAGCTGGGACCACAGGCATTTGCCAGCATGTCCAGCTAATTTTTTTATTTTTGGTAGATATATAGTTTTGCCATGTTGCCCAGGCTGGTCTCCAACTCCTGGGTTCAAGTGATCCTTCCTCCATAGCCACCCAAAGCACTGGGATTACAAGTGTGAGCCACCAGGCCCGGCCTGAATATTTATTGACTCCCTCCTATGTGCCAAGTCTAATTTTCTCATTTTATTGATGTCTAATTCTCTCATTTTATTGATAAGCCTAGGATAGCATGCTTAGACCAGAAATCAAATTGTCGAGGCTTTTTGCACTCACCCCAAGCTGCTTCCATCCTGTGAAGTCATTATCCTTAAGACGAGCCCCAGAAAAGGTCAGATGCATCTGTGGGGTTGGGACTGCCTCTTTCATAAAGTAAAGCATAGCCACTAGAGCTGCCCCAAAAGCATTTGTTGAATGATTAACTACAAGAAGCAGAAGGAAAGACGCTGTAGCTGGAAACCTGAAGGGCCTGCAACCTTGCAGTTTGGCACGTTGATTTGGAACATGTTGACCCATTTGCAAAGTATGTGAACTGCCAGCTCTCAGTTTTTCTGAGACAGTGTTTCTCACTTTGGGATTTTAAGAGTTTTGGTGCCTATAAGGTCTAAATCTTTGTTTTGAAATACTGTTATTTTTCTTTCCTACATGGTGAAAAAGAGTGAGTGTAGTGTTGGCATATTCCAAAGGCCATGCTCATGGAGGAAATTCCCATCATGCAAGGGTGCAGTGTGCCCCTCTTCAGGAGGAATCACCCCCATGTGGCACATGCAGACATACTGCAAGGAAGCTCAAGACAGATTAGGTGTGTAAAGCAAGTTGCTGACCTCTTTTTCTCTTTCTGATCTTCTAGGGTCCTTCCTAACCTTCCCTCTGTGGTTTTTCTTATTTTTATCTTCTTTCATGGCTTTCACTGTGGCCACAGCATCCTGGACTATTTCTGAGGTGGGGGCTATGTGATTGCTCATTGACCAATCAGAGATGGCATCAGTGCTCCAATGAGAGTTGACAGGATTGGCGGGAAGCAAGAGAGAATTTGCTCCTGGAGTTGCATAATATAAAGAACTGGTTTCCACAGGTTGAAATTCATAATAATCCCACTCCAGGTCACTGGAGGTCATTCTTCAACTAATTCTCAGTCCTTACCATGCCATAAAGATCAGTATCTGTAGAATATGAAGTTAGGAGTAAATTCTTCATATCATTAGCATTCTCTGTTTCTACCCACCATCCAAGACAGGTAACTTCTGAGATTTTTTTTCAAATAACTGATCTCCTAGATTCTTTAAAGGACACACATCAAGAGTTTTCTTCCTTGAGTTCTTGCATGTATTTCAAGGCTGGCCATCAACAGCATGATAAATACACAGAGAACAGGCATGGATCATATGCTGGTAAATACATTTCTTCAGAACTAGTGAAGGTCACTTCTACCTTCTCCACTCCCAACTGTTTCTTGTTGTTGTATTTTTGTTTTAATTTATCTGGGAGAAGCAATATATGCATTGTCTGTCTAGGACAAGGAAAAGATGCAAGAAAATAACTTCAATAAATAAAAGGGGGTCTTTCTGTCTAAAAGTAGATCTGGCTTTTCTTCTGCTGACACGTCTCACTTTGGTTACCTAAAAAAATTCTTGCCTATTTCACTTCCTACCTTGCCTGGTATAAACAGCAGCAGTTCTAGGAAATTAGCAAGGGCTTTGCTGCATGAGAATACAGTGATACTTAGAGACCACGATGTGAGGCAGGGGTATCAAGTTGGAATGGGTTAGCACGCCTGACATTTTGGCCTTGCCACTGTGGCAAGCAAAGCCTTTAATTATGCGAAGAGAAGACCAAATGCATCCCAACATGTTTGCACCAGTAATAACTCAGTGCCCCACCTTTTCTATGGTCAAAATCTTTTCTCTCTCCTTGTATTTTTGCTCCTGTCATCTAAGGTATGATATAGTTGAGAATGTTATGATGACCATAGTGCAGGAAAATATAAAAAGTATTATGACCCAAGGTAGAAATCAACAGCTTAAAGCTAAATCAGCATTTTTTGAAAATAACAACCTTGATGACCCAACAAGTTCCAGATATAACCAGAGATTTATGAAAGACACTGGATGGCCTTCTGCCCATGCATATTTAGTTATTTCTTTGCAAATACTGTTCTTACTGTGTGTTTGCCAAGTTTTATGACATTATACATAGACCCAAAGACCAGAAGCACTTTAGTAAACCACACTGTAGCACAGCTGAAGGTTTGAAATTTGAATCACACTCTTATAACTACAGTTATTAAAGGTGAATTTGGAAGAAGTTATAAGTGCAAACACTCCAAGATTCTGTGTTCCCCACAAAAGTTCTTATTTCTTAGAGTTCTACTACATGAATTAGTGTTGCAACCATTTCTAAAAATAGTTTTCAGCTGTATTATCAAAGGGCCTTTTCCTAATAGCTGTTGGAGGACAATTTATATGCTCCTTTCTTAGAGAACCGCCTTCTCCAAAGACCCAAGAGGACAGCCACTCTACTATGTGACTCCATCCCAGCCACTGCTGACTCACTCAGGATTGGCCACTTGATGTCAGAGGAGCCAATCAGAGTCCATCTCTAGATAATCTGAATGAATAGACTCAGAGCTGAGTTGGCTGATGGCCAGGTCTCAATAATAGCATGGTGCCAGAGTAAACTCTTTTGGAGGCCTCCTTTTCTTAGATTCTATGAGATCTGTGTTTTCCCCTAACTCCCCATCTTGAATAGATCATTTTTCCATGTCATATTCACTGACCAAGAGAAATTAAGATGAGAAAAAAAATTAAAGTTTTAACCCCCATTTTTCCTCCAATAAATTTGGTCATTGACACACATTTCCAGCAGGTCTTGCCCATACTCACTGATGTGCGTGTGTGTGTCTCTTTATGCTGAGACAGGACAAAGGCAAAAATCCCCTTTGAGGCATTTTGTACAATAGACAGGAAGTGATCACTTGAATAATAGACAGGAAGTGAACCATGATAGGAGAACCACCCCACACTCCCAAACTCTAACTTGCTATTGAGAATGGGCCTCAGAGCAGGTCTTCAAGAGGAAGTTCTCGCCACCACAGAGACCAAGATGCAGCTAAAACATGCTGGGAGAGCATCTACTACCCTCCCATCTCATAGCTTACACTTTGTGGATTTCTAGCCAGACAAGCTCCCCTGCCAACTCAACTCAATAGAATGATGGCTTCTACTCACATCATCCTGGACATCGAGGTCGCAGCCAGCCTTCAGCAAGATCTGGACCACAGGAAGATGGCCCTTATTGGCAGCAAGATGCAGGGGAGTCCGGCCATGCTGTGAATGCAAAGCGAACAATGATTTCAGAACAAGTCATCAAAGCTACTCCCTTGGGAGACAGAGGGCCTAGAGCAAGGTTTGCATGGGGGTTTTTGGATGACCACTCCCTCCTGCCCCTTTGGATTGGCAGGAGATTCTTATGGGTTAACCAAAATTCAAGTTTGTCTCAGTTAACATTGGCTATTGTCATTGTAATCAATGAACACGATATGCTCAAAATGTGAAGATTTCCTTTAGTGCATTATTTCTACTCTCTACTCATCAGACTATTAAGTAGCAAAATGAGGGGGTTTGTGCCTTCTCTTAATTTCTCACTGGTGCTAATACTGAGGAATGATGAAGTGGCCATGATGAATCTGGGCAAGAGGCAGGAGAACAGCAAGACGTCATGGTCATCAGCCCCAGAAGAGTCCAGTTAGTAACACCTGAAAATTAAAACTGTTGATTGAACTGATTCGGAAAGGTTCTTCCTCTTTTTTTTTTTTTTTTTTGAGACACGGTCTGACTCTTGCCCAGACTGCAGTGCGGTGACACCATCTTGGCTCACCACAACCTCTGCTTCCCAGGCTCAAGTGATTTTTCCTGCCTCAGCCTCCCAAGTAGCTGGAATTATAGGCACACGCCACTACCACCTAGCTAATTTTTATATTTCGAGTAGACAGGGTTTCACCATGTTGGCCAGGCTGGTCTTGAACTCCTGACCTCAAATGATCCACCCGCCTTGGCCTCCCAAAGTGCTGGGATTACAGGCATGAGCCACCATGACTGGCCGGTTCTTCCTCTTTTTAAAAACAAATTCTACTGTGGGTGTGGTAGCTCACACCTGTAATCCCAGCATTTTGGGAGGCTGAAGTGGGAGGATCACTTGATGCCAGGAGTCTGAGATCAGCCTGGGCAACACAGTGAGACTCCATCTCTATAAAAAATTTTTCTTTTTTTAAAATTAGCTGGGCATAGTGGCATGTGCCTGTAGTCCCGGCTACCTAGGAGGCTGAGGTGGGAGGATCACCTGAGCCCAGGAGGTTGAGGCTGCAGTGAGTTGTGACTGTACCACTGCACTTCAGCCTGGGCAACAGAGCAAGACCTTGCCTTAAAAAACAAACAAACAAAAACACTAAACTAAAATTATGAAGTATTTCAACCACTAAAAAATGTAAGTAATATTCTAAACTTCACATAGCCACCAACTATTTCAAGAAAAAAGATAAATCATTGATATTCTTTGTGAACAACTCCCAGGTCTCATTTCTCTTCCATTCCCAGAGGTAACCACTCTCTCAAATTTGGTATTCATCATTCCTTTGCTTTTCATTATATCTTTTACTACATGTTTGTAGCCAAAGACAATATATATAAACACTGTGCTGCTTGTTTCAAACCTTACATAAATAGGTTTTTTTTTTTCTTTGAGACAGGGTCTCACTCTGCTGCTCAGGCTGGAGTGTAGTGGCATGATCATGGCTCACAGCAGCTTCAGCCTCTTGGCTCAAGTGATCCTCCCACCTCAGTGTCCCAAGTACCTGGGACCACAGGCATGCGTCACCATGCTCGGCCAATTTTTTCTTTTTGTAGAGATGGGGTTTCGCCATGTTGCTTAGGCTGGTCTTGAACTCCTGGGCTCAAGTGATCTGCCCACCTCAGCCTCCCGAAGTACTAAGATTGAAGTCATTAGCCACTGTGCCCAGCCTAATAGTTTTCAACTACACAATATAAATTGGCTTTTTTTTTTTTTGTCTAACCTTATATTTTTGTGACTTTTTTTCACGTTGTTCATGTAGTTCTGCTTCACTTATTAATTATTTATTCATCCTCCTCCTGATGGGCACCCAGGCTATTGCCAGGAGGTTGCAGAACACATTAGTATGTGCACCTGAGTAGGCTTCTTAGCCCTGTTGCTGGGCCATTAAGAAGACCATTCACTTCAACTGCCCTAAGCATGTCGGCTCCCAAGGTGCCACATCAAGGGTGACATCCAGAAAAAATAACACTTTTTGATGCGAATCAGCTTCTGTCTAGAGAACTGCCCTGCCAAACTCCTAATTCTTCCAATTCTAAAGCAAACATGTTTCCTTTGCTTTCCCCTACAAGTTTTACTGTGAAGAAACATTCAAACATCATTGAACCATGGCCCCACCCATGCTGAAGCATACCCCTAAGGTCTTCCCAAAGGCCTTTATTGATACTCTAGCAGGATACACATTTATGATTTCAAGAAAGCACTAGTTTGCCACGGGTAATGAGCCATGAGCCATGGAGGAAAACAGAGATAACAAACAATAAGGGTTCTTAATTTCTCCCCATGAAATGTGACCAAAGCACTAGAATGATTCAGGAAAGAGGTCAGAGCTTACTTTAATCACTTAATCCCCAAAAAAGTGGGCTATAAAAAGCTTTCGTAGAAAGGCAGCATCTGAGATGAAGAGTGACCTTTCTCTGATGGTGACTGTGCTCAGCCGTGTGCTCCCCAACCTCAGTTCTTCCAATGAAATCATAGCTGATCAGATAGAGTGGCATGACCAGGTTCCACTGGCTGGGCCTGGTCCTCAGCTCCATCTGTCACCACATATCCTTGTCAAGGACTTCCTGACATTGAGTAAAGTGCCCTTCGAAAAGTTTCCTAAGACATTCTGAAACAAAGGGGAGTTCATCACATGAGGACAGAGAAGTGTGTGCTATGAGAGAGGTGACAGCATGGTGGGACACAAGTGCTTCTGGGCAGCTGGAAAATACAGACCAGCATGAAGAAAAGCTGCCTGGGAAGGCTGGAAAGGGGCCAACAGACCCAGGAGTACTTTAAAAATTAAGATGGTGTCTTGCGCTGTTATCCAGGCTGGAGTGCAGTGGCATGATCTTGGCTCACTGCAACTGCGGCCTTCTAGGTTCAAGCAATCCTCTCACCTCAGCCTCCCAAGTGGCTGGGACTACAGGTGTGCGCCCCACACCCGACTAATTTTTGTATTTTTAGTAGAGATGGGTTTCACCATGTTGGCCAGGCTGGTCTTGAACTCCTGACCTCAAGTGATCCTCCTGCCTCAGCCTCCCAAAGTGCTGGGATTACAGGTGTGAGCCACGTGTCTGGCAAGGGGTTCTTTTTTGTGTCTCAAGAGATCCTCCTGCCATGCTTGGGATCCCAGATGCCCGAGTACCTCCTGGTACTCTGACCATAGAATTCCCAGCTCCCAGAACCATGAGGAGAAAATGTCTGTTGTTTAAACTACTTACTCTATGTTACCTTGTTAGAGAAGCCCAAAAGGACAAAGGTTCAAAGAAGATCACTTCTGGGAGGGCACTTTAGAAACTCTAAATTACAAACAGGATAGGCCTAGACTGGAGACACCTTTTTAATCCAAAGTCAACGAAGAACCACCAGTGGAGACATGAAACGCCAGAGGCATCAGAGCTTAGTTTGAATCCCAGCTCTGACCAATAACACCTGTGTCATTTGGTGCTTAATCCCCTAAACTAAGCCTATTTTCTCATCTGTAAAACAGGAATAACCTCCGCTGCCCACTCCACAGGCTTGAAATAAGGACGAGGTAACATCCACCATCCAGCATGGGTTTCCCTTCCCTCCAGCTGTCCTTAGCCCCCACCCCAAAGTACACCCCAACCGTTCCCTCTCCTCTTCGACACCCCACACCTTTGCCTTCGCAAAGACCAGTGAGATATTTCCAATGTCAAATGGATCTGGGTGAAGAGTTGGATCTCTTCCAACCAGAAGGGCTATGGCTGGAGGGTCCAGGTTCCCATCAGCCAGTCCTGGCCCACTTGTCCACTTCCATTTTTGAAATGTAAACTGTGGTTCCCAATCTCTGTGTCTCTTCTTGGAAGGGTGTTCTTCACTGAGAACACCGTTCTCCAAACTGTGACTTCCCTGATTCTCCAGCAATGCTCCTGGCCTCCCACAGCACTCAGGCTTCCTGTCAGCAAGGTGGGGTGACATCCTGAGAGCTTCAGGAGCTGAGCTACAACAATGGCACAGGAGTTTTTCTGAGGAGGGGCTGTGTTCCCTGCTCATGCTTGGCTCCTTTTCTGGCCTCTGGTTAAAGCACAGCAATAGCAAAGGCAGTAATAGGTTTCCTATAGAAGCTGAAGCTGTCTCCTTGGTCTCCGGGGCTTTCCTAGCACAAGACCCACCCTCTTAAACACACACCACCTGCCAAAGGAGAAAAGCAAGAAAGCAGCAGACATGTACTTGGTTTTCCAGAACATTCTGTAGTAAATAGCAACAAAAATAGAGCCCTTTGGAGAAGAGGTTGCCCCTATCCAGCACACAGGAACGCCCCCAGGCATGTCTGACTAATGGGAAAGGCTGGAACCCCTCTAAGGGTAAGGGAGCAAATAAAAATTGATCCTTAGAGGCAGCTTTGAATGACTTAGACTTAAGGATGCAACTGCTCTCATTTCCATTTCCGTGCCCCTAGGACTGGCCGCTGGAAGAAATGGGAACAGGAAAAAAGGCCATGTATTATGAATGATAAGAAGTTTGGGCCAGGCAAGGTCGTTCACGCCTGTAATCCCAGCACTTTGGGAGGCCAAGGCGGGTGGACCACTTGAGCCCAGGAGTTCTATAGCCTGGGCAACATGGCAAAACCCCATCTCTACCAAAAATACAAAAATTAGCTGAGCATCGTTTTGTGCGCCTATAGTCCCAGCTACTCAGGAGGCTGAGGAGGGTGGATGGATTGAGCCCGGGAAATCAAGGCTGCAGTGAGCTGTGATTGCACCATTGCACTTCAGCCTGGGCGACAGAATAAGACCCTCTCTCTGGAAAAAAAAAGAAAGAAAGAAAAAAAAAGGGAAGAATTTTTAAAGCATCAATTTGCCCTGAGTCCTACCCCAGTTATCCTGAGTCCTACCCCAGTTATCCTCAAAGATCAGTTCAGCTTAACTCAACCCAGGCCCTGGTGAGCCCAGCAAGACCAATAATCGAGCAGAGCAAGAGACAGCAGTGGCCAGAATTTATTGAACGCTTGGGTCCATTTATTGTGTAGAAGGCACTATGTTAAGAATTTTACACATGTTCGCTAATTCTATCCTCCCAATTATCCTATGAGGTGGACACTATTATCGAGCCCATTTTATAGATAAGGAAACTGAGGCATGGGAGATTCTGTCACTTGTTCTAAGTTATACAGCAGGTAAATGGAGTCTGGAGTCACCCCTTAAGCCACCTGAGCCCAGCTGCCTGCTTTCCCCACCACTCTGTGCGCTGCATTGGTTGTGTTGGGGGTGAGGGTAGGAGCAAAATTCTTTCCTGGCAGAGCAGGGGCTTCATGTCTCACCCCTAGGAAGCTCCCAAGTTCTTGGGTGTTTTACCTTAGCCCAGCCACTAACCTCTGGGGTTTGTTTAAAAATAACCTGATTTTTTTAGAATCTCAAGGACAATGAGAGATGTTTTCTATTTTCTCTGCATATGGCTCTCCTCGGGAGGTTGGTCTGTTGTCATCCCTCTCTATTGGTGCGTAAGCCTCTCCCTCGAGTCTCTGATCAACTCACTGTGGTGAGGCCCAGGCAGTTTTTATACAACCTCCTCAGGTGACTCTAATGTGTGACCTGGTTGAGAACCACAGGATGGGATGAGGAGGGGCCAGGATAAACCCTCCCTGGACAGCTGCAGGCCCTTTGGCTAAACCTGCCCTTCAGGCCTGCTCCAGCAAGGGCCATACCTCTTTCACATTCTTGTTGATGCTCTCGTCAGCCTATCAATATAAAACACCTAAAATACTACCTTGCTGCAACCTACAGCTTCCCAGATCTTCAGAGTATATAAGCAATGTAATATTACTAAAAATATGGAAAAGAATATCCTCTATAATTCCACAACCCAATACAACTATTATCATTTTTATCCAGTCATTTTCAGTGCATCTCCAGGTGTGGTTGGAGGTTACGAACCACTGCCTTCAACCCTTTAAAGGTGATGTTCCTCCAAGGGGCCCTGGTATCAGGCTGGGCCATCTGAGGCCAGCAGGGGTGAGGAGAAGAGGCAGTATCCACCCCAACTTCCTGCATCTCCCTCTGATCCAATCAGGAAGAGGCACAGACTCAGGGCCTGGCTTCCAGGGAACCGAATGAAAGAGTCTTAAGATGTTGCGAAGCAACAACCACAAAAATGTGTCCCCACTGTCAACACCACTGAGGCACTGGCCTGGGATGGTGATTTGTTCAGGCAGGCTGAGCCCTGTGGATCTAACTCCAGCATAACTGCTGCATGGGAACATCAGAGTGACTCCGATTCCAGCAGGCAAGCCATAAATTACATGGAATAAGTGATCACAATTATGCCCAGAATGAAACGGTCCCTGCTATTCACTCTGAAGAGACCAACTCCCACTTGGGAGTGGGAACCTTCCAGGAGGAGGATTCCCGTTAACATAATGATCTCCCACCAGTGAGGATGACAAGGGAGCCCAGCCGAAGGTAATCGGCTTAAAAGAAACCCTGAAAGGAAGTGGAGGTGTTTTCGTTCCCAGCAGGTGTCAGACTGGCGTTCAGCCTTCTTCCTGGACTCTCCCGGTAGACCAAGGCGTTACGTTAGAAATCTATAGTCCCAGCTACTCGGGAGGCTGAGGCAGGAGAATGGCGTGAACCCTAAAGGCGGAGCTTGCAGTGAGCTGAGATCCGGCCACTGGACTCCAATTTGGGCAATAGAGCGAGACTCCGTCTCAAAAAAAAAAAAAAAAAAAAAGAAATCTCTCCCTAGAAGGGGCCAGGACCCTTGGAGGGAGGCGAAACAGGGCCATTTGAGAACTACAACCTACAGAAACAAGCCAGTCAACTGCCCCTGCTATTGACTGCATGGGGCCTGGGAGCCCTGGGCTATGACCCTGGTCCATCACCACTCCAGCTAGGAGGCAGGTTGGGTCCCAGCTCCTCGCTCCTGCTTCAGTATCTTGGACCCTACTTACTAAAGGGCAGGCCTTTCAGACCAATAGTACCTGTCCCAGGAATGACAGGTCTAATAGAGTAGGCCTGGACAAGGCCTGGCCCAACAGAATGCACCTGAAAAGTGAGAAGGAAAGGTGTGGTGCTTAGCCATTCCTGGAACACCATTTTTTTTTGAGACAGAGTCTCGCTCTGTCTTACCCAGACTAGAGTGCAGTGGCACAATCTCAGCTCACTGTAGCCTCCACCTCCTGGGTTCAAGCGATTCTCCTGCCTTAGCTGGGAGGCAGCTGGGACTACAGGTGTGCACCACCACACCCAGCTAATTTTGTATTTTTAGTCGAGATGGTGTTTCACCATGTTGGCCAGGCTAGTCTTGAACTCCTGACCTCAGGTGATCCACCCACCTCGGCCTCCCAAAATGCTGGAATTACAGGCGTGAGCCATCATGCTTGGTCTCAATGATATTCTTACGACCAGATAGGACCAGAGTCAAAAGGAAACCTGGGGCAGAAGTCAAAGGAATAAAAGGGCAGAAACTCTGAAGGAAGGGAGTAGGGAAAGGTTGTATTAAGGAATTGAGACTCATTGACTCAAACAATAAAACAATTTAACCATCTTAACTAGGGACTGTAACAAGCAGGGCAGCTGCATGATGTGACCCACACAAGAAGAAATGGTATAATGGGAAGAATGTAGGTTAAATTAGTGTAATCATTTCATAAAGCTTCTTTTCTTCAGGAGACCCATGAGAAACTGGATCAGGGTCATGCAGTCTTTTTTGAGTCAAGTCTTTTGAGTCAGTCTGCCTATATTATCTGTCGCATTAAGAGAGAAGTAGTAGGAGGCAAGAAAGTTGTAACACTACTAAAATAAGAGTGGCACATATTTTACAAATATAATGTTTAGAATGGGAAGAGTCTTTGACAGTTTCATTTGGCTGAAGAGGTGAAATGAATTCTCAGTGTCTCCAATCTTATTTTTGGCAGAACTACAATAGCTGGAATTCTGGCCACTTGGCTCCTCGTTTAGATTTTAAATAGTGGAAGACCCCACCAACTTTTCTAAGTGTCTCAAGGGTCCTTTTTATCACAGATGGTGTTCCCTGAGAGCTTCAACATCCTGGAATGGTGTAAATTTGGGTCAGAAAAGTTCAAAGTCCTTCTCAGGCTTATGATTCAATGAAGACAGAGTTATGAAGACATTCAAGAAAACATGGAACACATTCGAGAAAACAACTGAAAAAGTACCATCGATCAAAGAAAATAAAACTTTACATTTAAAAACAATTTATAGTTTAAGAAGCTTTCAGAGTTTTCTTTCCTTGTTGCAAATATATTTTATCTACTTGTCTACTTACATGAGTGATACATCATATCTTAATCAGACAATAGGTGACAAGAAACAGCAAGGGAATAAATTCCTTGGCTGACACAAATCAGGATCCAAAACAATCTCAAATTGAAATAGGCCAATTTTAAAAAGACAAAATGTAATGGGGGCAGATGGTAATTCCTGCACTGGGGGCCAACAGTCCCATCACACAAGGATGGAAGTATTAGGATGGTCCTGTAAAATAATAATAATCATAAACGACATGGAGAGGTGATTTGAAATATATATTGGTAGGAATCAGTTATTCCTAACAATTGGGTTTAATTGATAAGAGAATTCCTTTTTTGTTTGTTTTCTGAGATGAAGTCTTGCTCTGTCACCAGGCTGGAGTACAGTGGCGTGATCCCAGCTCTCTGCAACCTCCACCTCCCGGGTTCAAGCGATTATCCTGCCTCAGCCTCCCAAGTAGCTAGGACTACAGGCGTGTGCCACCGTGCCCGGCTAATTTTTGTATTTTTAGTAGAGACGGGGTTTCCCCATGTTGGCCAGGATGGTCTCAATCTCTTGACCTCGTGATCTGCCTGCCTCAGCCTCCCGAAGTGTTGGGATTACAGGCGTGAGCCACTGTGACTGGCCTTTTGTTTTGAGACGGAGTCTCACTCTGTCGCCCAGGCTGGAGCGCAGTGGCATGATCTCAACTCACTGCAACCTATGCCTCCTAGGTTCAAGAGATTCTTCTGCCTCAGCCTCCCAAGAAGCTGAGATTACAGGTGCCCGCCACCATGCCCGGCTAATTTTTTTGTATTTTTAGTAGAGACAGGGTTTCACCTGTTGGCCAGGCTGGTTTTGAACTCCTGACCTCAAGTAATCCACCCACCTCAGCCTCCCAAAGTGCTAGGACTTTAGGCATGAGCCACTGTGCCCAGACAAGAATTCCTTTTGAGGTAACACAGTAATTGCTAGGGTTGGGCTGACTTCTAGAAAGATCCACCAGCAAGAAGGACCAAAATATTTCAGGCAACTAAACTGGCTATTAAGGATTCCATCAGCTTCTACAGTATACTTGTCCCTGAGTGGTTGAGTGGTAAGGCATCAGTTAATGGCCCACACACTCCTCACAGCTGGTGGCCCAGACTACATTTTTTTTTCCCCCCAAGACAGTCTTACTCTGTCACCCAGGCTAGAGTGCAGTGGCATGATCTCAGCTCACTGCAACCTCCACCTCCCGGGTTCAAATGATTCTCCTGCCTCAGTCTCCCGAGTAGTTGGGATTACAGGCATGCGCCACTACGGCAAGCTAACTTTTGTATTCTTAGTAGAGATGGGATTTCACCATGTTGGCCAGGCTGGTCTCGAACTCATGACCTTGTGATCCGCCCACCTCGGCCTCCCAAAATGCTGGGATTACAGGTGTGAGCCGCTATGCCCGGCCAGACTACATTTTTCAATGGGTTAACACTGACAGAGCACAGCATGGTAGGCCAATGCACGATGAACTATGGTTGGATATAAGGACTGTTCTTTTTTTTTTTTTTTTTTTTGTTTTTTTTTTTTTTTTTTTTTTTTTTTTTTTTTTTTGAGGCCGGAGTCTCGCTCTGTCCCGCCCGGACTGGAGTGCAGTGCTGGATCGTCAGCTCACTGCACCAGCTCCGCCTCCCGGGTTTTACGCCATTCTCTGCCTCAGCCTCCCGAGAGCTGGACTACAAGGCGCCCGCCACCTCCGCCCGGCTTAGTTTTTGTATTTTTTTTTAGTAGAGACGGGTTTTCACCATGTTGCCAGGATGGGTCCTCGATCTCCTGACCTCGTGATCCGCCGTCTCGGCCTCCCAAAGTGCTGGGATTAAGGCTGGAGCCACCACGTCCCGCCAGTGACTGTTCTTGCTTCCCTTCGGTTTCTAACAAAAACCAGGAAACAAGGAATCACTGCCGCCGGGCCCGCGGTGGCTCAAGCCCATGTAATCCCAGCACTTTGGGAGGCCGATGACGGGCGAATCACGAGGGCAGGAGATCGAGACCATCCTGGATAACACGGTGAAACCCCGTATCTACTAAAAATACAAAACAACTAGCTGGGCGAGGTGGCGGGCGCCTGAGTCCCAGCTCCTCGGGAGGCTGAGGTGGAGAAGGCGTAAACCTCGGGAGGCGGAGCTTGCCAGTGAAGCTGAGATCTGGCCACTCGCACTCCCAGTCGGCGACAGAGCGAGACTCCACTAAAAAAAAAAAAAAAAAAAAAAAAAGAATCAAATCACTGCCTTTTCAGCAACTGTTAACATAATCATGTGTTTTTCTCTTTTAATTTGTTGGTTTAATGAATTATGGAACCATCTTTGCATTCCTGGAACCCACCTGGTCACACTGTATTCTTCTTCTCATAAATGCTGCATTCTATTAGGTAATGTTATAAAGAATTTTAAAAATCAATATTCATAATTGAGATTGGTGTTTCTTGTTCTTATTTATCTGTTTTTGACATTAAGGTTGTGCTGACTATGTGAAAAAGTACAGCTTTCTCTTTTGTTCTGTGCTTTACAATAATTTAAATAACACTGGATTTTTTGTTGTTGATAAAATATAAAACAGGACCATGAAACCATCTGGCCCTAGTTTTTTTTTGTTTTTTTTTTGTTGTTGTTGTTTTTTGTTTGTTTGTTTTTTTGAGACGGACTCTCACTCTGTCACCCAGGCTGGAGTGCAGTGGTGCGATCTCAGCTCACTGCAACCTCCGCCTCCCGGGTTCAAGCAATTCTGCCTCAGCCTCCGGAGTAGCTGGGACTACAGGCACACGTCACCAAGCTCGGTTAATTTTTGTATTTTTTTACAGATGGGGTTTCACCATATTAGCCAGGCTGGTCTCGAACACCTGGCCTCAAGTGATCCACCTGCCTTGGCCTCCCACAGTGCTGGGATTACATGTGTGAGCCACCACACCTGGCCGGCCCTAGTACTTTCTAAAAGTTGCACCTTTAATCGTGTTTCCAATGTTTCCTTGCTAATTAGACTAAGTTTTTTGCTTCTTCTTGGGTCCTTTTTTTTTTGTGTGATTTACAAATTTGTGGTCAAATATGCATATACATAAAATCTACCATTTTAACAATTTTTAAGTGTATAATTCAGTGGCATTAAGTATATTCATAATGTTGCGCAACCACCACCACCATCCATGTCTAGGACTTTTTTGGGGATTAAATTCCTCACGTTCTTCTTGCCTTACTGTGGTGGCTAGAACTTCCAGCACTGTAGTGAATGAGCAGACATTCCTGTCTTGTTCCTTATCACAGCAGGAAAACATTCAGTCCCTCACCATCAAATATGATGTTAGCTCTTGGTTTTTTTTAGATGTTCTTTATCACGTTGAGAAAGTTTTCCTCAATTTCTGGTTTTCTGAGAGTTCTTTTCCCAAATGGATGTTTGGTTTTGTCAAATTCTTTTTCTGTACCTGTTAATATGATCAGATGATTTTTCTTATTTAGCTCGTTATGGACTAAATGCTTGTTTCTCCCTAAAATTGATACGTTGAAGCACTAACTTGCAACGTGTTGGTATTTGGAGATGGGGTCCTTTGGAAGGTAATTAGGTTTGGATAAGGAAATGAGGGTAGGGCCCTGATAAGATTAGTGTCCCTATAAGGAGAGGAAGACAGACTAGAGACCCCTCTCTCTGCCACACAGAGAGAAGTCAGCCATCTACAAACCAGGAAGAGAGCACTCACCAGGAACTGAATCTGTAGGCACCTTGATCTTAGAGTTCCCATCCTACAAAACTGTGAAAAATAAGTGTCTGTTGTTTAAGCCACTCAATATGTGGTATTTTGTTATAGCAGCCTGAGCTAAGGCACTTGTTGATATGGTAGATTACACTGATGTTGACCCAGTCTTACATACTTGGAATAAATTTCACTTGATCATGGTTTCTAATTCTTACACATTGCTCAATCAATTGGCTAAAAGCAGACTAGGTAGAGCTGCTACGTAATTCACCCACGTACCCTAAATTATTGGCTTACAACAAGGAAATATGTAACAGCCCACTCTCACTAGAAACAAACTGACTGGCCTGCTGAGAAAGAATTTTCAGTGTCCTGACAAGTTCCTGGCTTAATTTATTTTGTGAAACCTAAGTCATTACAACTTAAAAGAAAGAAAAGAAAAAGAAGACAACTACTAAGAGGGCCTCAGGGAATTCACCAATAGACGCACTGGCTTCTGAGCAGAGGCCCAGGTGGGCAGCTCAGTGGCTTTGAGAGCTCCTTTCCTCTTTGGCTTCTTCATTTCACAGCACTACCAGGGTGTGGATGTGGAGAATCACCCATGCAAGCCTCACAACATGCTGATTACTGGCCTGGAAACCAGTAATCCTCCAACGCATTTTATTCAGGAAAGATACAGGTATTTAGTGAGGATTTTTAAACGCTGACACCCAGCTGTGCCACAATATTATAATGTCTCGTCTAGAGTGGTTAGGACCTACTAAATATATGTTTTCAGGGAGTTTTACTAGCACATAATCTGGGTTATAAAGCACTCAGCTGTGTAGTTAGACTTACTTTTAAGTGCAGACTGCTAAGGCAACAGGATACAATATGGACAAATCACGGTGGTGGCAGATGGTGGATGGCTTGCTGATTGAACACTCAGGGGTTGGCAGGGCCTCTGGGCCCAAACTCCCACCAAGCCTACGTAGAGTTGAGGAGAGAAGCAGGCAGCAAACAGGACCTGCCTTCACTGCCACTGAGAACCACTATAAATAAGGTGGGCCTTTACAGAGGCAGGAGGAAAAGACATTGCACTTCTGCATAGGCAGTGAGGGGCAGGAGAGAGCAGCCAAGAGATTCAGGATGAACTCTTACCTAGATTCTTTAACAGCAGCCTAAAAGCCTCTCCTAAGATGACTGAGTTAGCTTTGGGGGCCCATCCCAAAGTTCTGAGGCTTGTTCTCCTCAATTACAGCGTGTCTGACCTGCCACACCAATCTTCCATTATCCCTCTCATCTGAGGGGCTGGGGCTGCCTCTCTTTCCTCCAAAGAGCATCTCCTAGGGACACCTACCTACCTTTGCTAGAAACATGAGTCACTGTGGCGCATGCCTAATTGGCATCCTTATCACAGTAAGTTAACACTTAAGACTTCCATATTATTGACCCAATAATTTTTCATGTGTTGTCTCATAGACAAGCCACACGACAATTCACAGCATACATTTGCCTTCCCATGTTTGAGACATTTCTTTCCTGCTAGTAAAATTGTCTCTAGTTTGAATCATGGCATTTAGAATATCAATATTTCATGGTATTCTACAAAGAGCAGCACAACTTCCAGATGTCTAACCACTGTCTTGGCCCAATGCTCAATGGACAGTGTTGTCCTGCCCTGCATGGAAGGTTCTGAAACCTCAGGGGGAAACACCAAGAGCAGTGACAGGTTCTCTGTCTTGCTGCTCTGAAAAATCCCAAGCCCAGGCCATACCCCAGACCAACTAAACCACAGCCTCTAGGTGTGGGCCTGGGCATCAGTATTTAAGGCTCTAAAGGGGGTCACATGCGCAGTCAACACTGAGAACCACTGACTTCTGTGCCTCTGAGGACAGTTGACTCAGGTGGGGAGATGGTCTTCATGATAATAACAACTCCCATCCGTTGAGCTCTTTCTACGTCCTTAATTACACTGTTCTAAGCACTCTGCATGGATTACCTCATATAATCCTCACCACATATCCTTGAGGTAAGTGCTGTTGTGCTGATTTTACAGACAGGAAATGAAGGCTTAAGGAGGCTAATAACTTGGGCAGGGTTGAAAAGATGGTAAATGTGATTCATTGCCTCTACTCTTGGTAAGGAAAAATTGTGAGAGACTTTAAAATGGATGACAAATTCATAGAGACAGAAAGTGGAATGGTGGCTGGCAAGGGCTGGGTGGGAAGGAGAAAAGGGGAGTTAGTGTTTAATGGGTACAAAGTTACAGTTTGGGAAGATGAAAAAAGATCTGGAAATGGATGGTGGTGATGATCACACAACTGTGTGAATGCAATTACTGCCACTGGATTGAACAGTTGAAAATAATTACAATGGGGCTGGGCGCGGTGGCTCATACCTGTAATCACAGCACTTTGGGAGGCTGAAGTGGGAAGACTGCTTGAGCCCAGGAGTTCAAGACAGCATGGGCAGCATGGCAAGACCCCATTTCTACAAAAAGTAAAAAAAAATTAGCCTGGCATGGTGGTGCGTACCTGTGGACCCAGCTCTTTGGCAGGCTGAGGTGGATCTCTTGAGGCAAGGAGTTCAAGACCAGCTTGGTCAATTAATATAGCAAGAGACCACCCCCACCATCTCTACAAAAAAAAATTTTTTTAAATTGTCTGGGCCTGGCCTGACAATTCTCCTTCAAAACAGTTGTAACATCTTACTGGTTTCCTCTTTAATTAATGAGTTAAATAAAATGTTAACACACGTTCATTTTATAACTTTCTCAGAATTAGCACCATATGTCAATTTTCCACAGAGATTTTTTTATGATAAACTACAAAAGCCTAAGTTTTCCCAGTTGAGATTTTCTTCCTACAGGGTTATGCTTCTAGCTATTGTAGAACACAAGCAGATTTTGTTTGACCTGCCATGTAACCGTATACCCTCAATGCCCTGTTTGTTTCAGTGAAGAGACACCTGCTCCACACAGTGTGTGGATGCGCTAACTCAGAGCAGAACCAAGCACTGCAGCAGCCCTGCATGGGCTCCTGCCCTTGCTCTGGATGTGAGAACACACTGGAGTACTTGGGGTCAGAATAAAAGACCCAGGTGTCTTGGGAGGGAACTCCATTTTCCATTTGGGAATGGGGGATGGGGAAGCAGAGGAGAGGTGTGGAGATCCCCCTCTTCTATTCTCCTCCCATCAGCCACTCCCCCACTTTTCCCTTTGATTCCCAGGTAGCTGGCCCCAGACTCAACCCAGAGAAAATTCTACGAAACGCATGCTGAAGTGAGGAGGAACCGAGGCCACACAGGTCAAATGCACCTTAGCAGAGAGCTCCTGGAGAGAAGGCTAGAAAGGTAAGATGAGCTCAGATGGTGAAGGGCCAGGAGAGGCAGCAGACAGAGCCCAGTGTACCTACCACTGGCATCATGTGTTTAAAGGTCAGTCCCGTCGGGCCCCTCACACATGCTGGTGGAGTGTAGACTGGCACAACTTCTCTGCAGAGCAATTTAGCTCTAGCTGTCAAAATTGCAAGGGGATGCATGCTCTGACTCAGAAGTACCATTTAGAGAAATCTATCACACAAATATAATCGTACTGTGCAATAAGACCTCCGAACAGAGTCACTGCAGCATGCTTTGTAAGGGCAGGAGATTAACATAATCTAAATGCCCATCAATAGGGGATTGGTTAAGCCAATTAAAATGAAGAAGGAGAGTATAGTATCCCACAATTTGTATAAAATGGGGAAACACACAGAGCTACATCTACTTGCATGTATGGACGTAAGTATCACAGGAACAATGTAAGAAGCAGGTAAGACAGGTGCCTTCAGTGAGGGAAACACTAAGTGGTGGGGGCAGCATGGGAGGAGGACTAGGCAAACTTTGTGCCTTCTGTAGTAGAATCATTACCTACTCCAATTAAAATAAGTGTATGGGGTCCTCTGGAAGGAGCATGCTATACACAACACATTCTCCCAAGTGAAACGTTTTACCTGACCAACCACCTTGTAAGTGTCAACTTCCCCCACATCCTGGGGAGTGACAGCTTAAAGCAAATGACTAGGAACCAGCAGGCTGGCAAACATGAGTTCAGGCTACGCCATTCTGGTAAGTTCTTTTTTTTTTTTTTTTTTTTTTTTTTGAGACGGAGTCTCGCTCTGTCACCCGGGCTGGAGTGCAGTGGCCAGATCTCAGCTCACTGCAAGCTCCGCCTCCCGGGTTTACGCCATTCTCCTGCCTCAGCCTCCGGAGTAGCTGGGACTACAGGCGCCCGCCACTTCGCCCGGCTAGATTTTTTGTACTTTTTTTTTTAGTAGAGACGGGGTTTCACCGTGTTATCCAGGATGGTCTCGATCTCCTGACCTCGTGATCCACCCGTCTCGGCCTCCCAAAGTGCTGGGATTACAGGCTTGAGCCACCGCGCCCGGCCCATTCTGGTAAGTTCTAACATTAAACACAAACCCAGGAAATCAAAAGCAAAGCAAATGACCACCATGAAAGATCCTTCCTTTCCACTGCTCCCCTGCCTTGGGACACCAGTGTCGCAAACCCTGCGTGGAAGTGAGGTTTTGTTGAAACTGGAAACAGGTTTCAGAGCAGGAAGCCCAGCGAGTGGCAGCAGGAGAGCCTCCCAGTGCAGAGCCTGTTCTCACTGTGTTTTTTGAGGCCATGAATGTATACCATTTATTGACTTCCAGCGTTCCCTTGAAAGTGGCTGCCAGAAAATATTTCCAGCCAGTCATCCTCTTCATTTCTGTAAACACCATCAGGTGCTCACGCTGGGGAACGTTACTACTTTACTACAGTGGAACTCTTTGCATTTCCCTTTTTAAAAGTTGGAAGTTTATACTGGAGTACAGCAGTTACCAGCATGGGGAGACAACACGATGCAAAACCCCCACAGGAACCACAAGCAACCTACAAAGGACTTATTCAGCCTCCCAAAGCTTCTGTTTCCTCATCTGTAACAATTGTACTTAGGAGAGTTATCTTTAAAAAAAAAATCAAGTTTCTTGAGGTATAATTTCCATTCAACAAAATTCACTTTTTTAAAGTATGCACTTTCATATGGTTGGATAAATGTATATGGCCAACCCCACAAACAAAATATGGAAGATTTTCATCCCCCCAACCCAAAATTCCTTCCTGCTCCTTTGCAGTCAATCATTTCCCACCATCTCCAGCCTTAGCAATCACTGATCTATTTTCTGTCCCTATAATTTTGACTCTTCTAGTAAGCCTGGAAGATACTAGTATGTCTGGAAATCAGGCAGCAAAAGTCCTTCAACTTTGTTGTTCAACGTTGCTTTGGCTATTCTAGGTCTCTTGCATTTCATATAAATTTTAGAATCAGCTTCTCAACTTCTACTCCAAAAAGCTGATAGTTTTATTAAATGTTGGACATTGAGCTAAACACTTTGTCATCTCATTTAGCCTTTTTTTTTTTTTTTTTTTTGAGACAGGGTCTTGCTCTGTGGCCCAGGCTGGAGTACAGTGGCACTATCTTGGATTCCTGCAGCTTCCGCCTCCTGGGTTCAAGCGATTCTCCTGCTTCAGGCTCCCAAGTAGCTGGGATTACAGGCGTGCAGTGCAGTGCACCACCACACACGACTAATTTTTGTATTTTCAGTAGAGATGGAGTTTCACTAGTCTCGAATTCCTGGCCTCAAGAGATCCACCAGCCTTGGCCTCCCAAAGTGCTGGGATTACAGACTTGAGCCACCGAGCCCGGCCTTCATTTAGTCTTGATAGCAATCTCATGAAGTCGAGATTATCCTCATTTTTTCAGATGAAAACACTGAATGGCCTTGGACCACAGCTCTTAGCATTGTTGCATTGTCAGAATCCCCTCAGTGCCTACTACATTTGACAGACTGTGTGCTGAGCACTATTCTAAGTAGTTTGCATATATTGATTCAGTTAGTGCTTAAATAACCTAATGAGGTAGCTACTATTATTTAATCCTCATTTTAGAGGTGATGATATGATGCACAGAGATAAAGTAATTTCCTCAAAACCATAGAGCTAGTAAATATCGTTGGCATTTGAAACAAAGCACCTGGCTCCTGCATCCACGCTCATACCTTCTATACTACACCGCCTTCATCAGGAATTTCTGAACTTGCGATAAAACTCTGGGAATGGTGTGCAGGAGGCAAGGACAGGGGAGGAGAAAAGTCCCTTTGGTCCACCCTGCAGACAGCCTCTTTCTCTGTCTGCACTGAGGGGTGGTCAGCATAGTGGTGGAAGGACAGGGACTATGGAGGCGCTGGAAACAAGGGTCAAGAGTGTCCTACATGTGGGCCTCAGGACCACACAAAGCCAGTTCCTTCCCAGGGCTAGCACCTATTGCTGCTTTGGTCATGGGCAAGTTACTTTCTGCCTGGCACCTCCCTTTCCTTATTGGCATCTCAGAGATAAGAGCACCAGCTTGGCAGAGCTGAGGATTTCAACCAGATAGTATATGGCAAGCACCTGGCCCACTGCTGGTACAGGCACTCAACACATATTTTTAAACTTGACTTTATATTTGACAAAGTACAAAATTAATATATGCTTATTTTAATAACTGAAACAATACAATGAAAAAAAATCAGGCCGGATGCAGTGGCTCATGCCTGTGATCCCAGCACTTTGGGAGGCCAAGGTGGGCAGATCACTTGAAGCCAGGAGTTTGAAATCAGCCTGGGTAATATGACAAAACCCCATCTCTACCAAAAATACAAAAATTAGCCGGGTGTGGTGGTGCACACCTGTAGTCCCAGCTACTCAGGAGGCTGAGGCAGGAGAATCGCTTGAACCCGGGAGGTGGAGGTTACAGTGAGCCGAGATTCTGCCACTGCACACCAGCCTGACCAAAAGAGCGTGACTCTGTTAAAAAACAAATAAAGTGGGGGGGGAAAGGGGAAAAAAAAAAAAGCTAATCATCTTCCTTGCTAGGTAGCCAAAGTTAACAGTCTCATGTGTCCCATGTGGTTCTCCTGGCTCACACAAATGCAGGCATACATTTGTGGAGAGAAGTAGACTTGCCTCTTTAAACTGAAGTATATCACACCATATGGTCTCCATGCTACCTGCCCTGTTGCACCTCCTGAGTTTTCTGCTTGCCCATTCTGCAGAGAACTCTGGGGGTCTCACTTTCTATGAACAAGCTCTTTGAGGCCCTGGGGTTTGTGCTTAATTATCTAAATTCCAACTTCATTACTTGGGAAGAGTGATAGGTATCAAATGGAGATGAATTTTATGAATGAAATTGAATTTTCTTCTTAACCAACTTGTATCAAACAACCTTTGTCTACTTCCTTTTGGAGAAGATAGAAACTTTGGTAAAACATTCCAAGGACCAGCTTTTTTGTTGTTTTGTTTTTTGAGACAGGATCTCCCTCTGATGCCCAGGCTGGAGTGCAGTGGCACAATCATGGCTCACTGCAGCCTCAACCGCCTGAGCTCAAGCAATCCTCCCACCTCAGCCTCCTATGTAGCTAGGACTACAGGTGTGCATCACCATGCCCAGCTAATTTTTTATTTTCTGTAGAGACAGGGTCTCACTATGTTGCCCAGGCTAACCAGCTTCTTAACAGTTCTAGGAAAAGATACTCTGCCTGGGGACTCCTAGAGGCTCTCAACTCTAATGTTATGGCCAACGCTTGGCACTGAGGGGCAATGCAGAGGGTTTATCCAGATGACAAAACTCCTGTTGGTATTGAGGTAACAAAATTAAGCTGTATCAGAAGGTATTTGACTAAAGCACAAGGGAACGGGAGAGAATATGTTCATTTATAAAACCAGAGCATTCTTGCAAAGAAAAAATATATCCCATTTGTTTGTTTTAGTATCAAATATCTCAAGCAGTGCCTGCAGGGGCAACTAGAAAGACACAGAGTTGAGAGAAGTTAGGAAGCATAATGAGCCTCACTTGGTCACTGACAGGAAGCATAAGTGGAGGGATGTCAAAGACCCAAAAGAAAAAAGGATGGCTTTGGGCTTCTGCTTGAGGTGTGCACAAATGGGGCTCCCTTGTACTGATAAAGGAACCTTGGGAAGAGGACCAGGCCTCAGGAGGGGTTGCAGCTTCCAGCGTGGGCACTTCAATATGAACCTGTGGATTCTGCATATAAAGATGCCCAGGAAGGCTGGGCATGGTGGCTCATGACTGTAGTCCCTGTTACCTGGGAGGAGAATCACTTGAGTCCAGAAGTTTAGGACCAGCCTGGGCAATATAGTGAGACTCTTGTCTCAAAAAAAAAAAAAAGAAATTAAAAATGCCCATGAAGGCAGCTGGCCATGGGGATCAGGAGACAGGGCCAAGTCAGAGATGGAGACATGGTGACTAGTCTTGAGCTGGAATAGCCAAGTGGGTGTACAGAGGGAGAGCAGATGAGTGCAGAGGGCCTGAGGAAAGCCAATTTTAGAGGCAGGAAGAGCAAAAGGAGATGGAGAAGGCACCTTGGGGAGGAAAACCAGGAGGCAGAGCTGACAGACCCAAGGGGAGCTTCAGGGATAGGAGTGCAGGCAACAGTATCAAATTCTAGCCTGTCTCACCAAGAATGCAAGCTCCGGTGAGGACCAAGATGTTTTTTCCTGTCTTGTTCACCAGTACACAGCTGAAGCTCAAAATATATTGCCTAAATGAGGGAAGGAACAGGTGACTTGGGTGAAAGGAGTAGCAGAAAAGTGAAGGGTCATGAGCCTGAATTATTGTCTCTAATAATTTGCTCCAGAGATATGTCAGACTTCTCAGCATATCCAGTGCTTTTGTCAGATTACCTGTTCCAGCTGAAAATGTGTTTGTCAACATGGTGAAGTACAACCGGTCTAAATATGAAAGTTGTGCAAATGGAAAATCATAGTTCTTAGTGAGACTTTCTCTTAAAACATGAGTTTTAAATTCTTACGTGTAGTTCCCACATCAATTTCTAGCTCCCAACCCCACTTGCTCTGAAGACATGTCCTGTGCATGACAAGCCCACCCTTACTTAGTGAACAACATACTGGAACCATCCATTACGAGCTGAAGTAAACTCTCCAGGACAGAAGAGATGCCCTTATCTGTGGCAGAGAAAATGTCCATGGGAGCCAGGAAATTTCAGTTCCCGTCTGAACTCTGGCATGCCCTATTAGAACAAGTCACTTTCCTTCTGTGACTTCATTTCCTCTCAAGGGAAACCATATATATCTTACAAGGCTCTGGGGACAAGCAACATATATGTGAAAATAATTTGGAAATGTTTTATACAAGTACAATCCCATTATTGGGATCTCGCTTATTTTTTTTTAAGTACCTGAGCCGATTGAGCTCCCAGTCAATAAAACATTTGCAGATTATATCCACCATGTGTCAGGTGCCAAGGAGTATGCTCTAATAAGCAGCAGCCCACAGGAAGTTCACAATCTAAACTTACAAACCACAGAGTGGAAACATGATGGTTACCAGTGTTAGGGCTCAAAAAACAATACCCCAAAAGGAAGGCCTCAGGAACAAAGTTTTTTCTGACCTCTTCCTGCCCTCCTATCTCTGGCCCCTCAACTCCTACCCAGAGGCTAACCACAGAAACTAGAATCCCTCTTCCCCCAAGGCAGGTCGTAGAAACCAGAACCTCCTACCCCTAAAGCCAGCCATAAAACTTAAAAATATTACTCTAACCTTCCCCCCCTCCCCTTTCTGTGTAAAAGCAGGCCATAAATAAATTATCTGACCTAGTTGACTGTAGGTCTTAACACTCCATTCCAGAGAGGGGCCTGCCTCATACCCAGAAGGCAGGAATGCTCAGCTCAGAAGGGCCAAGAAGACCATAGACAGACAGGCCTTGCTGGGTTTCCCATGCAATCAGCATTAGATCATGCCCTTTTTGTCCAATCATGTTTCTACATGGCTGTCCACACTCTTTTGAACCTAAGCATTAAAATGGACAATTTCCCCTGAATTTTTGGGTCTTCATTCTGAAGGCTCCTGTGTGTACATGTTAAATACGTTTTTATGCCTCTAATACAATTTATCTGCCGTTTGTATGTTGATTTTCAGTGAGCCTTTAAGGGCCAGGGGAACTTTCCTCCTTGCCTCCTATGGGAGCAACGACTCTCACTCTGGAACTAGATGGCCAGGGTTTGAATACCAGTTTTGACACTTTCTAAGGGAAACCTAGGGCAGGTTACCTGATCATTCCTTGCCTCAGTTTCCTCATCTGTAAAATGGGGATAATAGCCATGGTGAGGTTTAAAAGATTTAATTGTTGTAGAGCTCCTACAAGAGTACCTAATACTCTGCAATTGCTATCAAAGTGTAAGAAATTTACAGTCAATAACCTTATTCCCCTCATTCAGCATAGATGGGGTCTACTATGTGAGTACCTTGCTAGGCACTGAAAGAGTTAAAAAATAATCAATATTTTACATCCACTTAGATTTTTTTTTTCTCTGTCGCCCAGGCTGGAGTGCAGTGGTGCGATCTCGGCTCACTGGGAGCTCCACCTCCCGGGTTCATGCCATTCTCCTGCCTCAGCCTCCCAAGTAGCTGGGACTACAGGCACCCACCACCATGCCCGGCTAATTTTTTGTATTTTTTAGTAGAGACGGGGTTTCACCATGTTAGCCAGGATGGTCTCGATCTCCTGACCTCGTGATCTGCCCGCCTCGGCCTCCCAAAGTGCTGGGATTACAGGCGTGAGCCACCGTGCCCGGCCCACTTAGCTTTTATAACTATGGCAACATGTGCTATCACATTTAGTGCTTACAAAAACTCTGTAAGGTTTGTGAGGAAATTGAGACTCCTGACATGATTGGCCTAATCCGTGGTTCTGAGGTAGGGACAATTTTGTTGCTCAGGGGATGTCTGTCAATGTCCAGAGACATTTTTGGTTGTCAAAATCCAAGGGAAGGAAGTACTACTGGCATCTACAGCAAGAAGCCACGGATGCTGCTAAATACCCTACAATGCACAGCACAGCCCCAGCAGCACAGGATGATCTGGCCCAAAATGTCAGTGATGTTGCTGAGGATGAGCAACCCTGGTCTACATTAATAAGTCATTAATAAGCAGCAGAACAGGCGCCTATACCAAGGTCTTTGGCTTCCAAATTCAGTGCCTTTCTCCTCTGTCAAACACAGATAAATGAAAGAGAGACACTATGACCCTGGTCACAGTGATGATGCGGTGGGGAGTTCTGAGCACCCACAGAGCAGTATGAAGGACAGAGTGCATAGAGAACAAGGTTCCATCAATTAGGAGGAGAGCAAATTCCATCCAGGGTACCATTCACTGGGTGGACTTCATGTTGGTGGTGGCTCCTGAGCTGAGTCCTGAATGGGCAGGTCCTTCAAGGGGCAGAGTGGATGCAAAAGGCCTTTCAGAAGGCAGTTGCAAGGAACACTATAAGCTGAGTTTCCCAACAGCAACACTGTAAGCTCAAAGATGAGGCACTGCCTTTGACGTTCTTAGGCAAAATAATTATCTGCCTAGGTTTCTATACCAAATTGTCACTTAAGCAAGAGGGTAGAATAAGGATTTTTAGACATGCAGACTCTCAAAAAATTTATGCCCATATTCCCTTTCTTAGGAAGATATCAAAGAACATGCAGTATCAAAGTTAGAATGACATGGGTTCCAGCAAACAGGGGATCTAATACAGGGGAGAGGTGAAAGGACTTCTCAGGATGACTGCAGAACTAGAGAGCAACCCAGGTCAATCAGAAGAAGGATAAATGACTCCAGAGGGGATATCCCCAGGAAGAAACTTGGGCTGATAAATATGTAATAGGTTTACTCACGGAGAATTGCACTGAGAACAGTTTCACAGTTATTGGATAGTAGATGAAACACTTACCAGTAAGTTTAAATCAAATTAAACAAGTGAAAAAATCAGGGTAACTATCAACTCCAGGAAAAATAATAAGCTATATATTTTTTAAAATGTAACCATGTATATTTTTTTAAATGTAATCATTCTCAGCTAACCAGTGAGCAGCATTTACATAGTCACGATAATTATACATCTGATTTTAAATTGTGATATTTTGGGAGGCTGAGGCAGTAGGATCGCATAAGCCCAGGAGGTTGCTCATTATTATCAGTTAGGCATGGTGGAACACATGCCTGTAGTACCAGCTACTCAGGAGGCTGAGGCAGGAGGACTGCTTGAGCCCAGGAGGTTAAGGCTGCAGTGAGCCGTGTTCGCGCCACTGCACTCCAGCATAGGTGACAAAGTAAAGTTCTGTGTCAAAACAAACAAAAAAACTGTGATATATAGTCACAACAATTTTGAGAAGAACAAAGTTGAAGAGCTCACACTTTCTGAATTCAAAACACATTAAAAGCTACAGTAATCAAAACAGTTGGTATTAGAATAAAGACATATAAACCTGTGAAATAGAATAGAAAGCATAGAAATAAACCTTCATGTATATGGTCAAATGATCTTCAGCAAAGATGCCAAGACCACTCAATGGGAAAAGGATAGTCTCCTCAACAAGTGGTCCTGGGAAAGCCGGATGCCCACATGCAAACAAATGAAGATGGACTCTCACCTTACGCTATATAAAAAATTAACTCAAAATGGAATAAAAGCCTAAACATAAGATCCAAAGCTATAAAGCTTCTACAAGGGGAAAAACTTCATGATGTTGGATCTGGCAATGTTTTCTTGGATATGACAATAAAAGCACAGGCAATAAAAGCAAAAATAGACAAATGGGACACCAAGCTTGAAAACGTCTGTGCATCAAAGAACACAATCAGCAGAGTAAAAAGACAAGCTACAAACAATGAGATACAACTGTACAGCTATTAGAACGATCAAAATCCAGAACATTGAAACACCAAATACTGGTGAGAATGTGGAGCAACAGGAAATCTCATTCATTGCTGCTGGGAATGCAGCAGTTTGGCAGTTTCTTATAAAACAAAACCCTCTTACCATGCGATCCAGCAATTGTACTCCTTGGTATCTAATGAAAAAAGTTGAAAATGTATGTCCACACAAAAAACTGCACATGAATGTTTACAGCAGCTTTACTCATAATTACCAAAATTTGGAAGCAACCAAGATGTTCTTCAGTAGGTGAATGCTTCCAAAACTGCAGTATATCCATACAATGGAAGATTTTTCAGTCCTAAAAGGAAATGAACTATCAAGCCATGAAAAGGCATGGAAGAACCTTAAATGCATATTACTAAGTGAAAGAAGCCAATATAAAAAGGCCAAATATTGTATGATTCCAACAATATGACATTCTGTAAAAGGTAAAACTATGGAGACAGTAAGAAGACACAGTGGTTGCCAGGGATTGGGGTGGGAGGAGGGAAGGGAATAAACAGGTGAAGCACAGAGGATCTTTAGAGCAGTAAAAATAATCTATATGATACTATACTTGTGGATGTATGTCATTATACATTTTTCCAAATCCATAGAATGTATAAGAATGAGCCGTAATGTAAACTATGGACTTTGGGTGATAATGATGTGTCAGTATAGACTCATCAGTTGTAACAAATGTATCACTCTGGTGGGGGATGTTGATAATGGGGTAGGTTAAACATGTTTAGGGGCGGGAGATATATGGGAAATCTCTGGACCTTCCTCTCAATTTTGTTGTAAATCTGAAACGGCTCTAAAAAAGTACTTCTAAAGGTAACCATAGAATGAGAAAAAATGTTGCAAATCAAATATATGATAAAGGATTAATATCTAGAATATATTAAGAACTCATATTTATATCTTATATGTATCTTTTAAGATATATCTAAGATTAATATCTATTATATTAGGGATATAATAGGATTATATTAAGAACTCATATTTATATCTTATATATATCTTTTAAGGATATAAATATAAGAGTCTTAATATATTTACAGATATTAATCCTTCTAATTATTATTAATTATATAATTAGACATATAAGATATATATTAAGATATAATACTCTGAATATATATATTAAAATAATATACTTACAGAACTCAACCACCCAAAAATCAAAATAACCAGATTTAAACAATAGGCAAAGGACTTGAATAGACATTTCTGCCAAAGATGATATATCAAAATGGCAAACAAGCACAATAAAAAGACGATTAACATCATAATAATGCAGAGACGTGCAAATCAAACGCACAGCGAGATATCACCGCGTCACACCCCATTTAGGAAAGGTCAGTAATAAGCAGGCAGCCATTTTGGGAGCAAAGAAGGGTGGATGAGCGAGGTCAGAGATTGAGACCATCCTTGGCTTACAATGGTAAAAACCTCGTAAAATTAGCCGGGAGAGCCATTGTGCCAGCAGCCTGTAATCCCAGCTACTCAGGAGGCCCCTGAGGCAGGAGAAATTGGCATGAACTCCGGAGGCGGAGCTTGCAGTGAGCCAAGTCGCACGACTGGCACTCCAGCCTGGCAAGCAAACAACACTGTCTCAAACAAACAAACCAACAAACAAACAAAAAAAAAAACAGAAGATAGTATTGGCAAGGATGTGAAAAAGTGGGACGACCCTTGGTGCAGCCATTGGTAGCATTGTAAAATGGTGCAACAGCCCATGAAAATCATATACGAAGTTACCGCAAAACTTTTTCTTTCGCTTTTTCGCTTTCTCTCGCCCTCCCAGCCTCCCCTCCCCCTCTCCCTCTTCTCCTCTTCTCTTCCTTTCTTTCTTTTGCGAAGACGGAGTCTTGCTCTGTCGCCCGGGCGGTGTGGGCAGTGGCCCCGGATCTCAGCTCACCGGCAAGGCTCCGCCTCCCTTGGGTTTATGCCATTCTCACTGCCTCAAGCCTCCCCGAGTCGAGCCTGGGGTAGCTACAGGCCGCCCTGCGCACCTCGCCTGGCTAAGTTTTTTGTATTTTTTAGTAAAGAGACGGGGTTTTCAACCATGTTAGCCAGCATGGTCTCAATCTCCTGACCTCGTGATCTGCCCGTCTTGGCCCCTCAAAGTGCTGGGATTACAGGCTTCAGCCACCGCGCCCGGCCAACCCAAAACTTTAAAAGTGGAACTACCATATTTCACTTCTGATTATATAACCAAAAGATATGAAAGCAAGGACTCAAACACCCATGTACACCCATGTTCATACAGCATTATTCACAACAGGCAAAAGGCAGTAGCAACCCAAGTGCCCATCAGTGGATGAAGGGATAAACCAGATGTGACATATACGTAAAATGGATTATTATTCAGCCTTAACAAGGAATGAAATTCTGGTACATGCTACAACACGAGTGAATCTTGAAAACATGCTAAGTGCAATAAGCTAGTCACAAAAGGACAATATAGTATGATTCCACTTATTTGAGGTGCGGCTAACCGTCAAATTCAGAGACAGGAGGTAGAATGGTGGATGCCAGGGTCTGGGAGGAGAAAATGAGAAGTTAGTGTTTAATCGGTATAGAGCTGCAGTTGGGGAAGATGAAAAATTTCTGAAGATGGATGGTGGTGATGGTTGCACAACAATGTGAATGTACTTAATGTCACTGAACTATACATTTAAGAATGGTTGAAGTAGTACATTTCGTATGTATATTTTACCACAATAAATAAATTTTAAAAATATAAGAGAAAGGCTGAGCATGGTGGCTCATTCATGTAATTCCAACACTTTGGGAGGCTGAAGAGGGAGGATCACTTGAGTCCAGGAGTTCGAGACCAGCCTGGGCAACATAGGGAGACCTTGCCTTAACAATTAAAAGTGTGCATGCCTGTAGTCCCAGCTACACAGGGAGCTGAGGTAGGAGGACTGCTTGAGCCTAGGAGGTAGAGGCTACAGTGAGCCATGTTCATGCCACTGCATTCCAGCCTGGGTGACAGAGGGGAGCGTATCTTAAATAAATTACATATATATATATATATACACACACACACACACACACATATACACATGAGTATAACATAAATAAAATGTTAAACTTGACTTCATTTAAAAAATTAAACTGATGAATCAGATGGTCAACATATATATTCATTGGAAATATGGAGACAAATACCAGAAAAGAAATATCTAGGAAGTTGAAAGTTGTTTCTTCACAGCGTAAATGGAGTGGGCTAAGAATCGCTGTTTTTATTAAAAACCTTTAGCAGTATTTGAACTAATAGTTTCAAAATTCCAATGGGCATGGGTTACTTTGATAAAGATAACCATGAAAAAGCAAATGACGTATAAAAAAAGACAGACAAGCACTGGTGAGAATGTAGAGAAACCGAAACCCTCATACATTGCTGGTGGAACGTAAAATGGTACAGGTATTCTGGAAAATAGCTTGGCAGTTTCTTATAACGTGTTAAACAGATTTGCCATACGACCTTGCAATTCCACTCCTAGGAATATACTCTAGAGAACTGAAAACATATTTCCAACACAAAAACTTGTATATAAATTTTCACAAAAGCATTATGCATCATAGCCCCAAACTGGAATCAACCACAAATGTCCATCAACTGATAAAGAGATAAACAGAATGTGGTATACGTATACAATGGATTATTACTCAGCCATGAAAAGGAATGAAGTATTGATACATGCTACAACAGAGATGAACCTTGAAAACTTTATGCTAAGTGAGAGAAGTCACAAACAAAAGACCACATACCATATGATTCTATTTATATCAAATGCCTAGAAAAGGTAAGTTTATAGAGACAAAAAGTAGATTCATAGTTGCCAGGAGCTGGGGGTGGGAATGGGGAGTGACAGCTAACGGGTATGATGATTTTTATTGGAAGCCAGGTGCGGTGGTTCATGCCTGTAATCCCAGCGCTTTGGGAGGCCGAGGCGGGTGGATCACCTGAGATCAGGAGTTCGACACCAGCCTGGCCCAACACAGTGAAACCCAATCTCTACTAGAAATACAAAAATTAGGCAGGCATGGTGGTATGTGCCTGTAGTCCCAGCTACATGGGAGGCTGAGGCACAAGAATCACTTGAACCTGGGAGTTGAAGGTTGCAGTGAGCTGAGGATTTGTGCCATTGTACTCCTGCCTGGGCAACAGATGGAGAGACTGTCTCAAAATATATATATTTTTTAATTGTGATGATAGAAATGTTCTAATATTTGAATGTGCTTGTATCAGTCTTCTCAGGCTGCCAGAACAAGAGATTCGTTCCTCAGTTCTGGAGGCTGGGATGCGTGAGTTCAGGGTACCCACATGGTCAGGTTCTAGTTGGGGCCCTTTTCCTAGCTTGCTGATGACCACCTTCTCACTGTGTCCTCACATAGCAGGGAGGGAGAGAGATAGCACACCCTGGTGCCTCTTCTTACATAGAAACTAATTTTATCACAAGGACCCCACTCTCATGACCCCATTTAAACCTAATTACTTCCCAAAGGCCCTATCTCTAAATACCATTAGGGATTAGGATTGAAACAAATGAATTTGGGGGAGAAACAATTCAGTGCATAGCAGTGGTGGTGTAAATACACTAGAAATTATTGAATTGTACAATTAAAATAGGTGAATTTAATGTACGTACATTATATCTTAATAAAGCTGTTTATAAAATAGCAAATAATTAAGTCTATTTATAGAAGAAAAGTTGCAGACTATGCCCTAAGTGCATTAAGTAAGTTGTTATTGTAACAATCTGAAAAGCTGACATTATTATCCCTCTTTTACAGATAAGAAACTGAGGCTCAAAGAAATTAAGCAACTTGTACAATTAGCAAACAAAGCAGAGTTAAAATCTGGGAGCATGTGCCCTAACTACAGAGTTCCACGCTTTCTCCCATTTGTGATTGTCTGGGCCCTGGAAAGTGCTATGAATAGATCACACGAGCTCTGAGTTAAGGCTCCCTTCACCCTCAGTTCCAAACAATCCAATCACCATTTATGTGCAGACGCCTGTTCACCTCCATGGGGACCTATAAGTAGCTCAAGACCTCTCTGGAGGCCGGCATAGAATGTGAAGATTGCATATAAGTAAACATGAAAATAGGAGCTGATCAATCTGCCACAGGAGGTCAGAAGTTAACAGATGACCCTCTGTGAAAATTAAACTTTGCCCCTCTTCACAGCTCTTTCTGGGGAGGTCTGGAGGGTGGGCTTCGGAGCCAGACTCTGTGAGTATAAGTTGCATTTCCACCACTCAGCGGGCTGAGGGACCCTGGGCAAGTTTCCCCACCTCCAAAATGGGAATGAGAAGAGAATCTCTTCTAGAGGGCTGTAAAGTGCTTACAGCAATACTAGGATAGGGTTCAATAAGTGCTTGCTATCCCAGTGTATTTAAACTCTCCAACTGGCTGCGCAGAGCCTGCCTTTTCTTGGCTTTGCTACAAAACTGCCTTTGGGCAGTACGGTTTCTCATCTTTCATAGCCTTCTCTGTTGGCGCTGGGTAAGCAATGCCCTCCAAAGCTTACCACACATCTTCACTGACCCACATGAAATCAAAGCCTATAGAGGTTGTAGCAGTCATCTGGTCCAGGCCGTCATCATACAGACAGGGACAAAGAGACTCTGCACAGGGGAGGGGCTGTGCACAAGCTGGTCCACCTCCCCAGGAGGCCCATCTAACATGATTATCGCACACTCTGTCCAGTAAGCTTTTGTGTCCCAACTTCTCCCAAGAGATCTCCTCTCCATTTGGCTAAAGAAATAGGTGAGAAAAGCCACCATGATTTTAAAGACTGTCAAATGCTAATTACAAGTCCTCCACTTGAAAGATGGCAATAAAGCATTCTTAATAATCCTCATTCTCCCCAAACCTCCATCACTGGAAGAAAAGCCAGTTCTTTGAAAGCTGTGAACCAAACACAGCGGTTTTTCAGACAATGGTTAAGAGGTAGGCCAGTTCCCAGGGAATGGCTACAGCGTATTTTTCTCTTGTTACCTTGGTAACCGCTACCTTGGCGCCCTTGTTGATGAGCTGAACCACATTCTCTGTTTGGCCTTTGTACGCAGCTATGAGAAGGCGCTCTGAAAGTGCAGCGACTGCATCTTGCTGGCTCATGAATTAGGAAAGAAAGGTTTTCAGGGAAGCGGTAGACAAGTTCCTTCAGCTCAACACGAAGTCACTGGCCCGGCCTGGCACCCACAGGTAAAGATGTTCACAATCATCAGAAGATATCTTTATGAATATGCCATCTTCGGGACCTAGGGGTTACAAAACAAAGCTGCCATCAGGGCCACTTGACACACAAGGACAGGTCACACCTCTTCTCTCTGATTTTAAGGCATTCTGCTGCTTGCAGGTTGCAGCGGGGGGAGCTGTGGGAGTCAGGACACAACACACAGGAAGCACACTCCACAGCAAAGCCCCTGAACAGAACTTCCAAGTGGAAGGCAGCAGAATGTGCCAACCGCCCTCCCTTCTTCCCCCATCAGGGACATCCTCCGGAATAGTATGGCCAGAATTGCAAGGTTTGCTCTGTTTTTCTCCCAGGGAGTGGAGGCCTGGTATAATCCCCTAAGCACCACCTGGTTTACACACCACCTTTGGCAGGGAACTGTACTGTGTGTGATCACCAAAGGCCCCCTGGCTGGGTTTTGTGCGTCCACCATGGCTAATGTGCTGCTTCCCCAGTGGGTCAGCGGCCTGTGGAACACACCCCACAGAGACCCTGCTGAGTGGGTTCTCTCTTTGGGGTTTTCTCCTAGCATTTACTGCAGTTCTCTCCCTTCATCCTTTTCTCGCTGTAAATAGTATAGTTCCCGAGTTCTGGAACAGATGGAGAGCTGGGCACAGGCCCGGGCCGATTCCTGGTTCCAAGTGGCTGAAACAATCCACCTTAGGGACAACACAGATGCTAAACACTAATAGTGGCTCTGCCAGTGCAGGGGGCTGGTCATGTTGCTTCCTTGCTAACAGGAGGAAAAGAAGTGGCACCAAACCCACCTACAGAACACTAAAGCCCTGTCACAGAACAGTGATCTGGAGGGTAGGAACTAGTAGCAAACTGAATTCTTCCTACCACATAGCAAAATGAATAGAATTTTAAAGACTGGGACTCCCCCCAGTATACCTGGGCTGCCATTAGACCCAACCAAAGCCATTGGTAATTATTTCAAGGGTGAAGGGTTCTTTGGGCAGAAGAAGAAATACTTAAATGTCTAATCCAGTCCTGCTAGAACAGCAAGGAAGTGAGGGCTTCTTTGTATTTTAAAAGATACTTATTAAAAATACTAGTATATACAAATGGAAAGAGAATGCTACAACAGAGATACCATACTTCAACCCAAACCCTACCACACATCCTAACTTTGAAAGTCTGGAAGATGCAGCCATCCTTTACATTTGTTCCCAGGCATACCCAAATGTTCTTTCAGTGTCTAAAGATTAAGAAATTGGCCATGATATGGCTGGAAAGCCCTGGACCATATCCTGTTTGAACTCGTTCACTGTGGCATTCAGGCAGGTTGTTTGGCCAACCACTCTGTGAGGCTGGGGTTAAATGCCCACGTATAAAACAGACATGAGAACATTTATCTCCCAGGACTGTGGCGGGTATTAAAGAGGGTGTTTTATTATGCGAAAGTGTGGCTCAGATGTGAATACTATAACTTTGGAAAGAATTCTTAGCCCCCACTCTTGTGAATTATCAAACTTTCTCATCGTTCTCCATCTGTGGCTCAAAATATAGGTAAAGAATACCAGGGAAAGAGAGAGGAACCCTGCAAACCCATCCTGCTCCTGCTCACTGGATCATTAGAAGCACAACAAATCTGGCGAAGGGTCTGCTCTAAAGCAGCTTGGTGAGTCATGGTCTGAGATCCCTGGGATGTGCCAGAAATAGAGCCAAAAAAAAAAAAGGAATAAAGTTGAGACTCAAAACACTGAAAGAAATGGAACTGGAAATGCCTTTGAAAATTCTCATAGTCGCACTGAATGGCTACAGTCTGGGCTTTATGTTTCCCAGACCGTTACACTATTTGGAAGTGGTTTGTTTTTATAAACATAGCTGCATTGCCTCTTTTCATTCAGGTAATCTGTGGTTTGTTCAAACCAATTATACTGAACTTCTGCTCTGTTTGCCCAAATATTGCAAAATCACTCCAGGCCTAAACGGCAGGAAAATACAGAGTATTAGCCATGACTTACGAAATGATCTCCCTTCCACAATCACACCCTTCCCCTCATCTACCCATTTGTTATCTCTAGACCTAGACCCAACGGGCCCCTTCCATTCCAGAACCTTTCTTGCAAGGGATATTTGAATGTCTCAAGTACAACAGCCCAGTTCATACAAATATTATCATGGCTAAAATTCTACTCATCCTACTCATTCTGCTCCACGGCTTACCCCTGAGGGTAGAGGTTTTTTTGCTGCAACCTCAGTACAGCCCATCAGCTGAGGTCACAAGCTCCACACCAGCAGCACTGTGCAGCCTCCTCAGCAATGGATGCAGGGGTCCAGCTGGCCCATAGTAAATTGATAGCCACTCCCCTCCCACCCTCCAGTCCCATGCAATGAATTCAGCCTCCTGGATACTGAGACTGAAGTACACTTATGCCATAGCTGCAGGCTACTGAGATAGCCTTGTTTAGATAATTATCACTGGTAAACAGCCCTTTGCAAGCACAGCCCACATTAATTTTCCTTTCTGTTTGGTTAAAGATAGAAAAATACTACAGTGGTGAGAAAACAATGGCCAAGCAGAAACACCCTTCTATTTTTTGCTTTTCAGTTACAGCTACTTAAGAATGTTCCTCACTCTCACTCCATCCCCTCCACCATGACCAAAGCACCCACGGAGCAGCCTCCAGAACAGGTCCCTCACACAGGATTTTGGATACTCCCCCTACCAGAGTCATACAGAAAACTGCGTGCAAGATCAGGAACAGAACCCCAGCTTTACAATTCCTAGTCTGTTGCCAACACCATCCCTATGTGCTTGCACATCTCAACCTCATTTTCAATTTAAGCCCAGTAATCACCTCCTTACTAGGATCTCCAGCCTTTACCTGCAGGGGCATTTACACACAGTTTGTGGGTGGGAGGGTATCAAATGAGGGTCTTCTATTTCTGCTTCTTCCTGCACTTTCAGCCTTGAGTGTGGGTGCAGGCTCAGCAGAGATACCAAGTGCAGGCCAAGCAGAGACACCACCTCTCTCCCTCCCTCATGGTCACTGCTCCTAAACCCCATATCCTTACCTCCCACCTAGAACAATGATCCCCCATCCCTTAGAGTGAGAAGACACTCTGGTTCTCATCTGATGTCCTGACCTGACAAACTGGACCAGACAGAGGTGTGTGTATTGCAGGGGTGGGGAGCAGTTTAAGAAGGGATGGGGGAATCCCTGACAGTAAATTGGGAGGGGAAGGAAATAGAGGGGTGAAACCAGTCTGGAATCAATGAGTTAAACTTCATGCCAACCTGTTGGCTACCTCGGCTGTAGCAGTTCATCCCCTCCTTGTATCTGAGCCTCCTCTTACAGGTAGATCAGCTATCATTCAAGATACTTCCCACTGCTGGCAGTGAGAAATGTATTCTGCCCCAAGCCTATCAATTACATCCCTCTTTGTCACAATGCTCATTTTTCACAGCATTCTGAAGGAAAACCTTAAATGCAAACATGCTGCCCATTCCTTAAGCCAAAAGGAAATAAACACACGAGCATAAGTATGCAATGCATATCCTGAATCTAGATAGCGATTAAGCTTCCTAAGATTTCCCTCCTTCCTCCCAGCCCACTGCCCCATTTTTGTTGCTCTGTAATTTGCTAATTCTTTTGTCTGTCATCACAAATACCAGAGGGTCACACATCTGCTTGTCTGTGATGCAATCAGTTTTCTTTTACAGAAAAGGTCTATAAGGTTTGCTTTTGCTGTTTTCTTGGGGCTTTACAACAAATTCTCCTACACTTTGGAGAATTTGCCAATATCCTAAAGCCACTACATCTATCTCCCGACAGGCAAAATATTCCAGAAGAGATCTGCAAATAAAAGTCCCAGTCAGGCAGTATGTACAACCCACCCAGAGATGGCCCACAGGCACCCAGGAATTGGTGGCTATGGAGCGCCATCAGCTATAACAACTAGCTTTGCTCCTACTGCTCCAAACCTTGTGTTGAAGAGATGGTACTCACATCCGAGGGGCTGTCCTCTCTGTTCTACATCGTGTTCAGTTTCTGGATAACTGTGGTCAATTCTTTCCTGGAGAGATCATTAGCTTCCTAGGGCTGTCACTCCCAGCAAATCTGCAGTGATTTACGTTATAATGCTTGCTGGCTTTTCCCTTTAGCCTCCTCTGCCGATGCTGGCCAAATCACATCTAAAAGCTTATTAAGACATCCATTCAGCTTGCAATGTTTTGTGCCTTGCTAGTCTGCTCGTCACAGCTTCTGAAAGTCTTGTGTCTGCAGATTTTGACGGACTGCTCCCTCCTGCCAGCAGAGGACCTGTAACACTGCCCCGATTGAAGTCAGGGAACAGTTCACAGATCAGAGGAACATTTCTGAATGACGCTTAGATGACAGAGAAACGAAGTTTGCATTATTTCAGCAGTAATGCAAGAAAAGATGAGCATTCGTGTTGTAAGGGAGGGAGGGATGCAGAAAGGGTTGAAATCTGTAACAAACTGCCTCCAAGAAAACAGGAAAATGCTTGCTTTGTGGGAGCAGCGGAGCCCAGACACTCCACCCTCCTCGGCAGAGAGTTCCAGCACAGTGACTGCAGCAGCACAGGAGACAAGGGTCTGGCTGAGCAGCTGTTCCCAACGTTTGTCTCACAAATGCTCCTCTGAACAGTCTCTGTAGGGAAGGGGGAAGGGAGTAAATAGGGAGCAGAGCCCCTTCAGAAGCTGTTCCGAGTGCTGTCGACTGCCCTAAACTCGCAATCGTGTGCTCCAGCCCACTTGTTGAAACAACAGAAATCCAACACCCACCTGGAGACATCATAGAAAGGAGAGGGCTTTCATTTTGACTTGAGCCAATATCCCCACATTTTCCTCTCTATCTCTAAAGATAGAATTGTTGGTCTCAGAGACGGGAAAATTACTCTACTCTGTCAGCACAAACCCTCTTACCACCCGTCGTCCTAAAGCCTTACCCTATTTCCCCAAGGGTAATGGGGCAATGGAATGGACTGCAATTCTGCTTTGGTTGTCATTTGGCTTACACCAAGGGCAGGAGAACAGCTGGAGACTCTGGCAGGTGCATTGCAAAGAGGCTGAATCCCACTGGGGAAACAAACTGCCAGCAGAATAACACAAGCTAAAAAAAAAAAAGTACACAACCCTCATACTAGTTTATCCAAAAGCAATCACTACTGGGTTACTGTGATCATCACTGAGGGGCAAGTGAGGCTGCAACAGAGAGGAACGTGACTCAATCCCTATTTTAAAGAAACTCATCATCTGACCACTGAAAAGCCATGATCAGGGCCCAAAAGCCCAGTTGCCAGAAGATAAGGGTAAACTGAGTGGGAAGGAAGAATAAACCAAAGAGTGGTTCATTTTCTTACAGCTTCCAGGACACTTCCTCCTTCTGAGAAGATCTATTCCCACAGGTAGGGCCCCTAACACAGCACTACCCATGAGGACACTCAGCACTGACTGATCACGGAACCTGGTGCCCACCAGGACAATTTGCAAAAGAAGGGAAATGACAGGGTGGATATGCTCTGCTTTAGCAAGTCCATGACTCATTATATACACCCCACTGTCACAAAAAAAAATGTATGTTTATTTCTTGAGCCATTTAAAGCACAATAACTCTCTTCTTCTAACTCTGACAGTCACTGAATCTTTTGAAATAACCACCTCTGCAGGAGGCAGAGGGGCTATTGCAGTGAAAGCTGAGTGACATCTGAATATTATTCAGGAAACCCGTGACATACTCTAGCAAGAAAAGCTGCTTACAGATGTAAAACTCACATAGGAGGAATAAGCACACATCACTGAATAAAGATGTGACTGACAGAAGGCTTGGGAGGTAGAGACCTCCCCTTTTTATATATATCAATAACTTATTGACTGACTAGCACTGCTAGACCACCAGAGCCTCCAGGTCAGGGCTGGGCACTCCCATCACTTGGCAAATGACCACGCACATGCTCAAGGGTCAGACCAAGTGTTATCTCTGCTAAGCCTTCTGCCGTCCCTGCCTTTCCCTAGACAAGATGATCATTCCCTCATGTGTGCACCTACAGTTTTCTTTTTCTTTTTTTTTGAGAAAGTCTCGCTCTTTTCCCCCAGCCTGGAGTGCAATGGTGCGATCTCGGCTCACTGCAACCTCTGCCTCCCAGGTTCAAGCGATTCTCCTGCCTCAGCTTCCCAAGTAGCTGGGATTACAGACGACTACCATGATGCCTGGCTAATTTTTGTATTTTTAGTAGAGACGGGGTTTCACCATGTTGGGCAGGCTGGTCTCAAACTCCTGACCTCAGGTGATCTGCCTGCCTCGGCCTCCCCAAGTGCTGGGATTACAGGCGTGAACCACCGTGCCTGGCCAGCACCTACGGTTTTCTATAAGCTTCTGCTATGAACTGAATTGTGTCCCCCCAGTTCATATGTTGAAGCCCAAAGCCCCAGTGTGACTGTATTTGGAAATAGGAGATAATTAAGGTGAATTTGATCATAAAGGTGGGACCCTGATCTGATAGAATTAGTGCACTCATGCTTGTGCATGTACTCTGGTGTGCACACAACGAAGAACAGCCATGTGAGGACAAAACAGCCCATCTGCAAGCCAAGAAGACAGCCATCATCAGAAACTGAACCCTGTTGGACTTTGATCTGGGACTTCTAGCCAGAAGAACTGGAAAGTAGAACTGGAAGAAAATAAATTTCTGTTGTTTAATCCACCCAGTATGTGGTATTTTATTATGGTGGCTCAAACAGACTAAGACACAGCATAATAGCTGTTATTGGCTCAAGGTTGGTCTCCCTGGTTATATTAACTCCTTGTGGCAGGAACTCCATTTTGGTCATCTTGTATCCCCAGAGCCTATCATGGTGCTGGGAACACAGTTGGCCTTTAATGTCCATTTAATGAATGACAGAAAAACCAATAACCAATTTATTTTTGGTTATCAATTGGTCTTCAGGAGCCTGTGATCCCATAAGAAATATATGAGGTACTCACCTAGTCAACTAATCTCTTTTCTTTCCAAATACATGAGGCAGGCTATGGCTCCAGACTGTCCAAGAGATAACAGAGAGGGAATGTAGTCATTCTCCTCTCTCCCTTCCCCCTCAAAATAGAGGACTACAGTTTCTGGGGCCAGATAAATTACGACTTTAGAGGCATCCCTTATTCAGTGACACAGGTCTGTCAGCAGCAAAGCATTGGACAGCACCACAGCCACTCTGGGAATTTCTTCTCATCACCCTCAACCCATTAGGTAAAGACCCAAATGCTAAAGACAAATCAAAATAATTAACGCAGCATCACAATAAAACCAGTTCTATGTAGTCAAATCTCAACTTCTACCCACTCCTTAAATCTGCTCTGATCTGGCTTTTCTGTCCCCAGTTTTTCCACCGAAACCATTTTTGTCATGTATTTTGTGGTGTACCAAGCATACGTTGAAGAAATAGGTACAAGGGGCTCAAGCCTGTAATCCCAGCACTTTGGGAGGCCGAGACGGGTGGATCACGAGGTCAGAAGATCCAGACCATCCTGGTTAACACGGTGAAACCCCGTCTCTACTAAAAAAATACAAACAAACTAGCCGGGCAAGGTGGCGGGCGCCTGTAGTCCCAGCTACTCGGGAGGCTGAGGCAGGAGAATGGCGTAAACCCGGAAGGCGGAGCTTGCAGTGAGCTGAGATCCGGCCACTGCACTCCAGCCTGGGCGACAGAGCAAGACTCCGTCTCAACAAAAAAAAAAAGAAAGAAAGAAAGAAAGAAAGAAATAGGCACAAGGAACTGTGGAAACTGGGAGAGGGATCACTCTTGCTTGCTGTGCTGGGGTGAAAGGAGGTCAGGAAAGTTTTCACAGAGAACGTAGTGTGTTAGAGGAGGTAGGATCTGGTTAGGTTAGAAGGGGAGAAGACAGAGGCAGAGGAAACAGCAGGAGCAAAAAGGCAGAGTGGTCTGAAAGTATGTGTCATGAGTAGCAAAGAAAGGCAAAGAGACAACTGCAGCTGGAGCTTGTAACACACAGCAAAGACCAGCGATGGTGTTGGAAAATGAGGCGGCAGTCAGGCAGTGAAAAATTTTCACATCACGCCAAATTACTTGAACTTATCTTGCACTTGTGATGGAGAGCCCTAGGAGTTGGTCAGAAGAGTGGCTAGTCATATTTTTGCTCTATTTGTAACACAAGCATGCAGAATTAATTATAATTATGGTTTTATGCTATACTCTCAAGATTGTATATGCATGGCTTTCTCTTTCTTCCTGCCCTGTTCCCTCCTTCATTTATGTCTTCTATTCCATCCTTTCCTCTTCTTTTTATCTTCATTGACAGACTATGTTTTAGAGCAATTTTAAGTTTACAGAAAAACTGGGCAGAAAGTTCAGAGTTCTCATATAGCCCTTTGCCCACCCCCATCCCTACAGTTTTCCCTTTTAATAACATCTTGTATCAGTGTGATACATTTGTTAAAACTGATGAGTCAATATTGATACCGTATTAGTAACTAGAGTCTGTGGTTTGCATTAGGGTTATTCTGTGTTCTACAGTTCCATGGGTTTTGACAAATGCAAAATATCATGCATCTGCCATTAAAGTACCACAAAGAGTAGTTTCACTGCCCTAAAACTCCCCTGTGCTCTGCCTATTCATCCCTCTCTTGCCCCAAAGCCCCCAGCAACCACCGATCTTTTTACTCTCTCCAGAGTTTTGCTTTTTCTGTAATTCCATGTGGCTGGAATCCTACAGTGTGTAGCCTTATCAGAATGGCTTATTTCCCCTAGTAATATGCATTTAAGGTTCCTCCTTGCCTTTTCATGGCTCATTTCTTTCTGGTGCTGAATAATATTCCATGTATACCATAATATTCCATTGTACCACAATTTGCTTTTCCATTCATCTATTGAAGGACACTTTGGTTGCTTCCAAGTTTCAGCAATTACAAATAAAAATGCTATAAACATTCATGTGCAGGTTTGTGTGGACATAAGTTCTATCTCATTTGCATAAATACCAAGGAGTACAATTGCTGGGTAATACGGCAGCACAGCATTTAGCTTTGTAAGAAATGTCTATACTGTCTTCTAACACAGCAGTCCTCAAACTTTTTGGCACCAAAGGCCAGTTTCATGGAAGACAGTTTTTCCACAAACCCAGCAGTGGGGAAGGATGGTTTCAGGATGATCCAAGCACATTACATTTATGGTACAATTTATTTCTATTATTACATTGTAATATGTGATGAAATTATATAACTCACCATAATGTAGAATGAGTGGGAGCCCTGAGCTTGTTTTCCTGCAACTAGATAGTTCCATATGGGGGTGATAGGAGACAGTGACAGATCATCAGGCATTAGATTTTCATAAGGAGTGTGTGACCTAGATCCCTTGCATGTGCAGTTCACAGTAGGATTCACACTCCTATAAGAATCTAACGCTGCCGCTGATCTGACAGGAGGTGGAGCTCAGGCAGTAATGCAAGTGATCCGGAGCAGCTGTAAATACAGATGAAGCTTCACCAACTTGCCTCCTGCTCACCTCCTGCTGTGCAGCAAGGTTCCTAACAGGCCACAGACCAGTACTGGTCCATGGTCTGGGGGTTAGGGACCCCTGTTCTAACATGTCTGTAACATGTTGCACTCCCACTGGCTGGTTTTACATTGACGTAATTGCCAAATGCAATAGTAACTTTTTGATGTTTCCTTTACATTATTTCTCTGTTGCATTGGGCCCTGCTACCACCCCTCCCTCAAAATTCCCCCTCCTTGGTTCCTGTGAGCCATTCTCTCCTTATTCTCCTAACCATCACTTGGACAATTCCTTTCTTCCATTGAATGCTTCTTTCGCTGATATGTTGTATGTTGCAGGTCCTTGAGGTTTTTGGGCATCTTCTCTGCTCATTTTATTCTCTAGATCTCAGTGCTCCCCCTCCCTGCTGCTCACATGCTCCTCTGCTGCCTAGATACAGATTCCTCCGAGTCTACTTCTTTACCCTCAATCACGTTCTCTGAAGCACTATATTTAAACACCCAGCCACCTACCAGACATCTTCCTTGGATGTCCCCTATCAATGTATTCACAACCAAATCACCATCCTTCCTCCCAAACCTGTTCCTTTTCCTGTGTCCTCACCTTGATGAGGGGCTCCATCTTTGATCTAGCTACCCATTTCCCTGATCTGGAACATTCCTCCCATTTTTCTTCTTCCCCCTTCCCCCATCCCTCATTCACTAAACCACCAAATCATCCTGATTTGAGACAGTAAGGCATAGAGACTAAAAATATAAGCTTTGAAGTCAGACTGCCTGGACTCAAATCCCAGCTCTGCCACTCACTTTGGGCATATTTCTTAATGACTCTGAGTCTGTTTCTGCATGTGTAAAACAGAAAGGATAACAGTTCCTACCTCATTAAGTTGTTGCAAAGATTGAATGAGATAACGCACATTTTATTCAATGCCCGGCGCATAGAAAGTGCTCAGATAACATAAGCATGGTTACAGGGTTACTGTTTAGATGTTCCTTGATCTGTTCCACCTTCTCTAGTTGTACTGCCACTGCCTTAAGTTGTCATCATTTCTTACCTGGGTTATTGCAACAGTCTCTAACTGAATGTTGGAAATGTTTCTTGAAATTCTGTTTGTGATTATCTAAACTTAGAAATTGGGACAAGAGGTAAAGCAGGTTTCAGCTTATATATGGAAATCTGCTTCTGCAGATGGGTTTTCACTTAGGGAAAAACAGAAGCCAAATCAGACTAATATTCAGGATTCAGATAGTCAGTCTGCTTTGTCTCAAAATAGGTCCTCAATAAAAGATAACTTTAAACAAGTCAGCACAACCTGGTCAGCTAGTTCTTGGGATTTCTTAAACTTGACTCCCAGGAAAGACAGAACCATTGAGCCCATGGTGGTTAAATTCTCTGTGCTCTCTCTGGATCTTAGAGGGCAATGAGGCAGTGAGAGGCAAGTTCCTGCTTTCTGATATGTCAGTGTTAGAAGAAAGGGATAATGAGAACCTAGCCCTTCCCCTTCAGTTTATTTCAAGATGGCAAAGGTTGAGAACAGACAGCTGAGCTGCAATGCAGTAGGAGCCACTGCCACCGTGCCCACTTGCCAGGGAGCAGATTGCTGGCGGTGGTTGCTAGGTCTATGGTGCCTTTATCTATGGACCGCTCTTCCTCTGTGCTTCTTGTCAGAGTGTTTTATGTAAACAGACCATACAGGGGGCTAGTGGGACTGCTAATTATGGGCTGAATTTGCATGTAAAAGCCATTCTGCCATGTTACTCTCCCTGCCTCAAGTCCTGCCCTCTCATCCCCCACCTTGATTTATGTGATCCCTGATGTTACAGTGCTCTTTTCACAACACAAATGTGATTGTGTTTCTCCTCTGCCTGTAACCCTCAGTGACACACATTCCCTCAGTACAAAGTCCAGCAATATACAAATCCATGCATAGTCTCGTCCCAGTCTGTTTCCAACCACCTTTTCTTCTGATACCTCGCCCCGCTGCATTCTGCACCCTAACTTGGCCAAAAGGTACTTAGAGCACCTTGAAAGTCCAACCATGTCATTTTTGCTTAGAATTCTCTTTAGACTTGTCTAAACTCCTTCTTAGCCTTCAAAGATACCTGATTCAAAGATGTCCTCCTCTTAAAGATTCTCCTAATACTCTTCCAACCTCCAAGATCCCAAGGGTCAAATCCCCTGCCCTGATTTCAAATCCCAGGTCTGCTACTGATTTTGAGCAAGTTTCTTAATGACTATAAGCCCATTTACTTATGTATAAAATATAAGTAACTACAGTTTTTACCCACTGGGTTGTTGCAAAAATTGAATGAGGCCAGCACAAAATAATGTATTTTTAAAATCTCACTGTAATACTTACCAAACTGGACTGCAACTGTGTGATGTCAATACTGTTGGCCTCTCTTCTTACATTCTGAGTAAAAAGCTTCCCATGTGCCTCTCCTTCTAAGGAGACTGTCCTAACCAGAGAAGTTCCTGGGCTTTAGGATGTAGACTTAGAGGACAAGTGGGAGAGATGAGAGAGAAGAAGGCCTACTTGTCAAGGGAGGCTAAGCCCATCTATATAACAAAGTACTGAGGCGGGGGAGGGGGGAGAGGGGG
>NW_016806491.1:872924-914596 GCF_001698545.2 Rhinopithecus bieti
GGGGGGGAGAGGGGGGGAGGGAGGAGAGGATGGAGAGAAAGGGGAGAGGGAGAAATGAATGTGCCATGCAGAATGGGGGAATGTGAGAGAATTAGGAGAGAAAACCAGGATATGAACATTGTACTATGGGGTTATATATTGGGTTTCCTTTACTTTTGAGAACAAGAAATGATTAAAATTCTTTTACAAGCCAATATTGGTCTTCGGATTGTGCTTCTTTGAATATCTTCTTACAAATACTGGACCATGAGAGACTGAAATTCTCTCAGGTTACTCTTGTGTACAATGTCTTTCCTCTCAGACTCTGAGCTTCTCCAGCACAGGGGCTGTGTCTCATTCCACTATGTAAGTTCAATGCAATCACACAGCCTGTCACATGAACAATACGTGGCATGGAAACAATACATGCTTATTGGATAAATAAACACATCTATATTCACCCAACTGCATTACAGACTCTTAGAGAGCAAGTACCTTCTCTTATTTTTCCATGTTTCCAGATAAACTAATAGAATTCTATAGTGAACTGAATGGTGGGTCCCCAAAAGATATGTCCATGTCTTAGTCCCCAGAATCTATATTAATTTATTAATTTATATAACAAAAAAAGAGATGTGATTAAGTTAATTCATGGATGTCCTGGATTATCTGGGTGGGTAGTCACATGTGTCCTTCATAAGAGAGGCAGAGTTTTGAGACAGAAGAAAAAGAGGCCATGTGACCACAGAGGCAGAGACTGCAGTGATATGGCCACAAGCCAAGGAACCCTGGAGCTACCAGAGAATGGAAGATACAAGGGAAGAGTCTTCTCCAGAGGCAGTGTGACCTCACCAACACCAACAGCTTGATTTCGGACTCTGCCCTCCAGAACTGTGAGAGCGTAAGTGTCTGTTGTTTCCAGCCATGTCGTTTGTAGTGGTTTGTTACAGCGGTCAAAGGAAATAGGAATGCCTTCTACATAACGGATGCTCAATAACTCTTCACCAATTGTCTCAGCCACTGAAAATCACAGGCTGTGCTGCCTTTTTAAAGTCACTAACACACCCCCATCTTTAGGGCCAAGAATCAGAGCTCCAACATGTCACTTCAACACCTGTAAATACTTTGTAACCTAATGGTCCCTTGCTGCTGTTTGAGGGATGGTCAGGTTCCAGGGGCTAAGAATAGTCCTACTGGCTACATATCCTTCATAAAATTTCACACACTTTATATGTACTTCTACATACTAATCATCCATCACTCATTCCTTTGTGAGGGAGAAAGTAAGCTGGGGAAGCACCTGATATGGGCATGATGCCAGCAGGAGAAGTGGGTCCTGCTGATGAGGGCGAGAGGCAGCCTGGCGGGAGTCTCTCCAGCTGCCAGCTGAGGCAGGCTGAATCCTCAGGAGTCTCCCACAGGAAACACCACTGAACTGAAATGAGCGTGTCAGCCTGCCACTTTCCAATTCTTCACCATAAGCTTGAAAAAACCAGGAAGCTGCTCTGCTAGCAAGGAATTAAATATCTGACTCTAATCCTGCAAACACAGTCCCGAATATGGCAAAGGGAAGCCTGGGATAAACATGAATATCTACTCAGAAGTAAACACCAACTGTGATTTACTACTCTAATTTGGTTTCCAACAGTATTTCTTCTATGCTGTCCCACAGAGGACAGAGGCCTTCTCCCAGGGCTGGAGGACACCTGCAAGTCAGCCCACAATCCTCAGGCACATGCTCAACCTCTCCCAGCAACACATACTTGCTTCTGCTATCAGTCAGTTGTGTGATCCTCCTCTAGAAATGCTGTTTCTAACTCTTCTGGGCCTGGTTTTCATTCCAGGAGTCCCATTTTATTCAATCATTCTGCCATTGAGGCATTTCTTGAAAGGACATCCATCTGATGCTAGAAATTCCAGATACTATGACACGCTGCTCTTCCCTCTCATCCCCCACTCTCCTTAACCCACATGACCTTCTCTCACAGCTCTCTGCAGCTATCAACACGCATGTCCAGGTTAGGTGTGATTTTATGCTGATAATGTCCACCACCTGTGAGAGGTGATATCATGATCTGGAAACACCTGTACTGCATGGACTGTCCACACCACTATCCACAAAACACTCTGCTAGGTCCCCTTCTCAATTTTCTTCCAAGGTCAGCTGAGGCAGGAGTGGGGAGAAGCAAGGGAAGGAGAGGATCTATTTAAACAGTCCACCCATAGAATGTGCTTCATGGCCCTAGGCAGGTTATATGACTAACTTCCTTGGGCCTTAATGTCCTCATCTACAAAAATGGGGATAATAATGATAGCTGCTGACTCCATAGGGTAGCTGGGAGGATACGCTAGGGAGCTACACCCAAGGGAGTAGATAAGCACTGCACTTGGCACAGAAAAAGCACTCAGAAATGTTAGCGTGTATGTATGCCTCTGTAAAGTCGACAAGAGGCTAAATTCTCCGATTAGATTTCCAAGCCCTTCCCAATATCTACTCCTTCTTCTGTCTCTTAAATCTTCACCTCTTCTTCATAGTTCCCAAGGGCTGCCCAAATCCTCATTTGGTCTCTGGGCCTTACTCAGCACGCAGCATGACACAGTATTTGGCTTCAGCACTGAGCTTTGCTGGGATCAAGTGTCCCTGCAGGTAAGGGGGACTAGGAGGACTTCAGGTACAGCTGACCATTGGGGAGGCCCCGAGGGTCCTCTCCTATACTCATGTCATCACACACAATGATTAACCACGTGCATGCGCAGTCCACAGCAAGAAGAGGCACTCTGACCTGGTGGACTCTGACCCCCAAGGAAGGTAATGCTCCAGTTAGGTGGAGGACATGCTTTGCAAGAATATCCTGTCTGAAGTCAACTTATCTTCAGTCAGCATCTCCCTAACTCTGGTTATATCCGATTATTTCCTAGCTAAGGCTTTCTTCCAAATTGGATATTGTCCATATTTTAAGTTTCAGCCACAGATTAGCTATGAGCAAGTTTGGTCCACTACATTCTTTAACCAATAATTATGTCACATGACAAACATACTAAATTGTCAACAGTATCCATTATTATGAATTATTTAAAATCAAAATTCTGCCGTATCTTTATAAGAAAAGGTTCCTAATGTGAAGGCCACAGGAACAGAAATGAAACCCACCTTGAATTGTGTTTTTAATGCCCAGAATCAGCCCCAAAGATATTTATTCCTGAGAGTTTTAAAGAGTCTTAAAATAAACATCTCTCTCAGGATAGTCTCATTATTATCACAGGCAAATTATTTCTACAACAAAAATATAATTAGCTGAGATTCAGCAGTCTTCAGGAGGCAGGATCCAAAATAACCTGAGAAATTACAAAGCTTAAGATCCTTCTGTGAATAGTTCCAGGTTAACCCTGTGCCCCTTCCCCTATGATCTCACAGCAAAAGGCTTGGTCTTCTCTCCATAATCTGCATTTGCTATGGTAGACGGTGGAGCTTTCTCTCTTGGGCTTGCCTCTTCCCTGATCTCAGGCGCCTGGGACCCAGTCTTTGGGGAGTACTTTGCAGGGAAAATCCACAGACCTTCTCCTGGGAGGACATTCCAGTCCTGACAACCCTTTTCCTGGGGGATCTCCCAAAGCCCTGGGTGAGGACAGTCCTGCACATTCCCCAACCTCAGGCAGATCACCTCTTTGATGATAATTTATATCATCCAATGTCAAATAATTTATATCGTTCAATGTCAAAACAAAGAGCATGGTGGGAAGGGGGTGACAGAAAAAAGGCAGGAAGAGCTGGGGGTAGGAGAGGAGAAGCAAAGAAGGAAGGACAACATGAAAAGACAGTGAGCATGAGGAAAAGACGCAGCTACTGACGACGGGTGGGGGCTCTACCTCAGTCCCTCCCATCCCTGAGGCATTCTCAAATCCCAACCCTTTCCTAACAGAAGACTTCCTCCCAGCCCAGGCTCTGTTCTTCAGATATTTGCTGAATTAACAAAGGGATTCTGATTGAATTTATTACATTTCCATAGTCTGTATCATGTTTAAGATTTATTTTAGAACTAGAGATAGGGAAAATATGAAACCAACTATTTATATGTATGTGTGCATACAAATATTTCATTCTTTTAATTTGTGTTGTTTTTTGTTTTATTTTTTGTCTCTGTCGCCCAGGCTGGAGTGCAGTAGTGAGATCTTTGCTCACTGCAGCCTCTGCCTCCCAAGTTCAAGTGATTCTCCTGCCTCAGCCTCCCGAGTAGCTGGGACTACAGGCGCCTGCCACTATGCCCTGCTAATTTTTGAATTTTTAGTAGAGATGAGGTTTCACCATGTTGGCCGGGCTGGTCTCGAACTCCTGACCTTAAGTGGTTCCCCCCTCCTCCGCCTCCCAAGCTGGTGGGATTACAGGTGTGAGCCACTGCATCTGGTCTACTCATTCTTTAAAAAATTCTAATATACAGAAAAGTGTACACTTACAGCATGTAGAACTTTCTAACAGAATGTACCCGTGAAACTAGCACTTCAGTCAAGAAAAGACTAACCAGTATCCAGCAGCCCCTCACACCCCTTCCAATCACTACCCCAAGAGTAGTCACTGTCCTGGTCTTACTATGGCAGGTCAGTTTTGCCCATATTTGAACTTTATATGACTGGAACCACATAGGATATATTCTTTCCCGTCTGGCTTCTTTCACTCAAGGTTTTATTTGTGAAATTTATCCAATGTTGTTATAATTCTTTCATTCTCACTGCTATATAGAGTTCTATTATGTGAATATATCACAACTCATTTATCCATTCTTCTGTTGAAGAGATTTTGGGTAATCTTACATTCTGTGTATTTAAAAAAAAAATAGTGATGCTGTTATAAATATTCTTACATGCATATCTCTTGGTGAATATACAGACACATATATATATATACCATATATACCTAACAGCAGAATTACTAGGTCATAGGTATGCATACATATATTTAAACTGTAGCTGGGTTTCTTTTTCTTTTTGAGACGGAGTCTCGCTTTGTCTCCCAGGCTGGAGTGCAGTGGCACGATCACGGCTCACTGCAAGCTCTGCCTCCCAGGTTCACGCCATTCTCCTGCCTCAGCCTCCCGAGTAGCTGGGACTACAGGCACCCGCCACCACACACGGCTAATTTTTTGTATTTTTAGTAGAGATGGGGTTTCACCATGTTAGCCAGGATGGTCTCGATCTCCTGACCTCGTGATCCACCTGTCTAGGCCTCCCAAAGTGCTGGGATTACAGGCGTGACCCATTGCGCTCAGCCTCTTTTTTTTTTTTTTTTTTTAAAGACTAAGTCTCCTTGCTAAGGCTGAAGTGCAGTGACATAATCAGAACTTACTACAGCCTCAAACTCCTGGGCCCAGGTGATCCTCCTGCCTCAGCCTCCTGAGTAGCTAGGTCTACAGGGGCCTGCCACCAAGTCTGGCTAATTTTTTTTATTTTTTAAAGAGACACAGGTCTCACTATGTTGCTTAGGCTGGTCTTGAACTCCTGGCCTCAACAATCCTCCCTCCTTGATATAGCTGATGTTTCTATGCATATTTCTCACATTCAAATGCACCCATCAGTCTGTTTGAAGCATATAAGGCATTGGGTGTCCCAGAGGCAAGACTGCAGGGCACTGGGCTTCTGTCTATTCCTCACTACTCTAAAAAGCAGTCTATGACTTCAAAAAGTCACATTAAAAAAAAGAAAGTCATGTAAGAATAAAGTCCAAGTTGTTTTTGTTTTGATTTCTTATCAAAGCAGGCTTAAAAAATACCTGAATGCATGAGAGGTTGTCTCAGTCCATTTTGTGCTGCTATAACAGAATACCTGAGACTGGGTAACTTATAATGAACAGAGATCTATTTCTCACAGTTCTGGAGGCTGGGAAGTCAAACATAGAGAGGCTAGCATCTTGCAAGGGCCTTCTTGTTGTATCATCACATGGCGATGGGCAGAAGGGCAAGGGAGGGCAGGGGGTGATGGGGGGTTGCGGGTTGGGAGTCAAACTTGCTCTTTTATAACAAACCCACTCCTGTGATAACAACATTAATCCATTTACAAGTGTAGAGCTCTCATGGCCTAATCACCTCTTAATGGTCCCACATCGCACCTCTTAATATTATTACAATGGCAACTAAACTTTTTCTTTTTTTCTTTTTTTGGAGACAGAGTCTCACTCTGTTACCCAGGCTGGCATGCAGTGGTGCGCTCATGGCTCACTGCAGCCTCAACCTCCCAGGCTCAAGCAATACTCCTACCTCAGCCTCCCAAATATCTGGGACTACAGATGTGCACCACCACCATGCCCAATTAATTTTTGTATTTTTTGTTGAGAACAGGGTTTTACCACATTGCCATGTTGCCCAGGTTGGTCTCAAACTCCTGGGCTCAAGCAGCTCATCTGCCTCTGCCTCCTGAAGTGCTGGCATTACAGGTGTGAGCCACCATGCCCAGCCTCAATTAAATTTCAACACGAGTTTTGGAAGGGACAAACATTCAAACCATAGCAGAGATAACAGAAATGGAAACCTAACTATTACTACGTAAGTCACGTGTTTTCCAGCCTACACACTAAGACACTGTGTAACCCTCAGTTGCTAACACTGGATAATTTAATCAAAATAATAATAAAGCTCCAAAGGAAAAGCCTCTTTTTTCATAGCAGTAGGAACTCTCCTCTCTATTAACATGCTAGCCTTCTATAGCACTGCTATAAAAATTGCCTTATCTATTTTATTTTCATACTTTGAGAAGACTCAGGAGTTCAAGTAAAAGTCCAGTTAATTCATAAAGTTACCATATGACTCAATAATTCCACTCCTAGCTCTGTATCTAAGTGAACAGAACACATATGACCACACAAAACTTGTATATAAATGTTCTCTTCAGCATTATTCAGTCCAAAAGTAGAAACAACTCAAATGTCCATCAATGGTGAACTGATAAACAAAATGTAGTACAGCCACACCATGAATATTATTCAACCATAAAAAGGAATGAACTACTGATACATGCTATCACATAGAGGCATCTTGAAAACATCAAACTATGTAAAAGAAGCCAGATACAAAACACCACATATTGTATGCTTCTATTTATATGAAACGTCCAAAATAGGAACTCCATAGAGATGGAAAGTAGATTAGTGGTTGCCAGGAGAAAGAACAGGGAATGACTATTAATGGGTATGGGATGTCTTTTTAGGGTGATGTAAATGTTCTGGATTTAGTGGTGATGACTGACATCTTTGTGAACATAAAAGAAAACCACTGAATTGTATGCTTTTAAAAGGGTAAATTCATAGTATGTAAAATATATCTCAATTTGTAAAATTCTGGTTAAATGTTGGGGCATTGAAATCAGACATGAATTTAATTCCACTTGACTGCATGCTGTATGCTATGAGCAAGTCATTTAAGCCCTGTAAGGCTCATTTTCCTTCTCTGTAAAATGAGGGTGATAAAAAAAAATATTGACACGGTTACTGTGAGAACCAAAGAAGGTAATAAACAAAGTGTTTGCCCCAGCGATGAACACAGGAAATGCCCATTAACGATTAAAGTGACAGAAATGATAGGAGCTGGCTCTCAGCCAACTTACCTTTTGACATTCTTGGGATATACTCAATGATTTCTATCAGACCCAATAAAGGATATAATTTTCTATAAAATACTATGTAAGGAGTTAAACTGGTTTGCTATTCAGTCAAAAGAGGAAAATCCTGCCATGAAGGAATATCCACAAGCAGAGAAACAGTAACTAATACTGAGGAAATGCCAAGAGTTGTTTCCCAAGCCCCACTGGTGCACTGCCAAGCAGCTGCTGTTGGGGAGCCCCTACATGAGTTAGCTGAGCAGGGCAGGCTGCCACCCAGAGGCAGGTCACAGCCTCAGAGGCCTGGGAACAAGACACCACACCTGATGGCTTTCCACCCCGCCCCTCTGTCCTCAGGCATGGGCAAGAGCATCAACATCAGGTCTGCAGGCCATGGCAAAGGCACGTCCCACACCACACCAGTGAAACCACTCAGCCAAGCTGGCTCTTATTGCAGACAGCAGGAGAAAGGACTGCTAAGGGTGGTTTCCCATCTCTAAGACCGACCCTTGCCAGATTAACAACTGCTCCCTACATCTGCCTCAACTCATTGCTAGATCACATATGTAACCCCCCAAATAACAAGTTGTAACTAGTTACCATTCTTAGCAATGGCCCACAAAAGTCCCCCATAAAGTTTCTTAAGGTCAGGCACAATGGTGTGCACCTGTAACCCCAGCACTTTGGGAGGCCAAGGTGGGAGGATCATTTGAACCCAGCAGGTGTGGCTGCAATGAGCCGTGATCACGTCACTGCACTCCAGGCTGGACAACAGAGCGAGACCTTGTCTCAAAAAAAATTAAAATAAAAAATGAAGTTTCTTAAAAGTGATATTTCATAGCAGGTCAACAGGTATCCTGTAAGCGCCGAAGACTGGAGAGCGGCTGACTGCAGGCGCTCCTCAGAGTCCTTCAGCTGCTCATCTTGGTAAACGCCAATCACGGTGAGAAGGTCCTATTGGGAGACAGGGATGTCTCCCAATTTTTTCCTTCATTTTCTTAAATGTGGTTTACTGCAGTTAAAAATATATAATAGGCAAGGCTCATACCTATAATCCTAGCACTTTGGGAGGTCAAGGTGGGCAGATCACTTGAGGTCTCAGCCTGGCCAACGTGATGAAACCCTGTCTCTAATGAAAATGCAGAATTAGCCAGGCACGGTGGCACACGCCTGTGGCCCCAGCTACTCAGGAGGCTGAGGCACAAGAATCGCTTGAACCTGGGAGGTGGAGATTACAGTGAGCCGAGAGCACACCACTGCACTCCAGCCTGGGTGACAGAGACTCCATCTCAAAATCAATCAATCAATCAATCATCACACTGCTTTCAGCTCTTCTCCCATCCCCCCGCCCACCCCGCAACTTTTAGAACATGATTAGCTGGTTGCACTGTCCCTTTTCAAAAATTACATATATATGAAAAATTCTGACCGGTATATATATCTCTCTCAAGTTTTCATGGCTTGGTTGGAGAAGCAAAATAGCTGTTATAAACCAGATAGTTAACATTTTAGAGTCAGATAAATTTAGGATCAAATTCAAGCCCCACTCCCCTCCTGGTGTTTTTACTGTGGAGAAGCTGCTTAACTTCTCAAAGTGTCAGCTGTTTCTTTTGTAAACCGAGCATACTATCTCTTTGATAGATGGTTATAAAAATTAAAATAAGGCTGGGCGCAGTGGCTCACATCTGTAATCCCGGCACTTTGGGAGGCCGAGGTGGGCAGATCATGAGGTCAGGAGGTGGAGACTATCCTGGTTAACACAGTGAAACTCCGACTCTACCAAAAAAAATACAAAAAAATTAGCCGGGTGTGGTGGTGGGCGCCTGTGGTCCCAGCTGCTCAGGAGGCTGAGGCAGGAGAATGGTATGAACCTGGAAGGAGGAGCTTGCAGTGAGCCAAGATCATGCCACTGCACTCCAGCCCAGGCAACAGTGCGAGACTCCAACTCAAAAAATTAAAATAATATACACAGAACATTTAGTCCAGATGCCATCTTTTAATAATGGTCAGTAAATGGTAGCCATGATTATTATTGCTATTATCACTGTTATAATAACAACCACGTTTGATTCAAGTTCAATGTTTTCTTCAAGATTTAGTTCATCTTTTGGGGTCTGAGACACTTCAGGAGCAACACTTGGCCTCCTAAGAATCCTGTGACTGTATCCATCACACAGGAATTATGGGTTTAAATGAAGTACTTACCTGACCTCAGAAATAAAGTCTCATAGAGAAGGCTTATACAAACACCTCCTGTGCACTACTTCATAATCTTCTCTGCTGCACTACCTTAGCTACTGCTGCTATGACCAGTAGAGCTACATAGCACCTCACCTGGGATACAGTTTCTCTGACACCAAAGGGTGGGACCACCGCTACAGGAAACCACTGTCACAACCCAGAGATGTGGAGAGTTTACCCAGATGTAACCACCCTGATACTTGTGATAGGGACATTTGGTGGACAAGTCCCAGAATCTTGAACTCCCAAATTCCCCTGAACTTTCTAGGCCAGTAGAAACGGCCCCCCCTTTTTTTTTTTTTTTTTTGAGACGGAGTCTTGCTCTGTCACCCAGGCTGGAGTGCAGTGGCGCGATCTCAGCTCACTGCAAGCTCCGCCTCTTGGGTTCAAGCAATTCTTCTGCCTCAGCTTCCTGAGTAGCTGCAACTACAGGTGCCCGCCACCACACCCAGCTAATTTTTTGTATTATTAATAGAGATGGGGTTTCACTGTGTTAGCCAGGATGGTCTTGATCTCCTGACCTTGTGATCCACCCGCCTAAGCCTCCCAAAGTGCTGGGATTACAGGAGTGAGCCACCGTGCCCATCAGGACTCACTGTTATGCACTGATGGGAGCTTGGGGGACAGGCAGAAAGGGGATGGTGATGAGGTGAATGTCAGCCTAGATTGGTGAGGCTTTATCTGCATGGGAGCACTCTGCTGTGACTTGCAGTTTAGTATTCTGGCACAGACACCTAAAGCTGGTCCTTGGACACTGGGATGGCTCCCTGCAGCCTGAGCACAACAATGGCCTCATGTAAGTTAAATGGAGATGCTGGAACTGTCTTGGCAGAATATTGAGGAGGTCAAAAGGCTCAAGAGTGGGCATGTAGAGTAGATCTCTTATGAGAGATTAGAAGAGCCAACCATCTGACCATGATCCCAGGAGGGCCGAGAGGTCACTCCCTTCACTAAAGGGATAAGTGCATCTATCTGTGAGGGGCACAGTGTCATTGAGAAGCTCAATGGTTCTGTCCTCTGTTGGCTGGAGTTGACAGTAAGAGACGCTGCCATGGTATTGAGCTTTTGAATTAATGGGGGATGGTAGGATTTCAAAATAGCAGAGGCCAGGTGGTAACAATGAACCAGAGGCTAGATGGATGTAAATGTCATAATGGACAGCAAGGCCAGAGTGGCAATCAGAGTTCTTTGACCACAAAGGATCTGTGGCTGATTGGCATGGGCGAGATGGATGGAAACTAACATGTGTGTTACCTGACTTGTATAAAAGAGAGGGAGCTGAAAAGCAGAGGCTGCCATCAGATGCTCAATTCAGTCTCAGAGTCTACTGTCTGAGGAGAGGACAGGTCTCATTGAGGAAGGAGCCCGCAGTACCCATACACAGAGTTCGTATGATAAATATTTCACTGATCCCTCTACAAAAGAACCTTCTACCACCTACTAGGATCACAGGCCATAGGCAGGTGCTGGGGAAAGGGGAATGCCAGATATTTCAAAGACTGTTAGATATGGGTCTGAGCTGACCCTGATACCACGGGATCTAAAATGGTGGTTCTCTCGTTAGAGTGGGGACTTATGGCGTCCAGGGGACAAGTGGAGCTGTGGCCATATCTGTTTCACAGTGGGTCTAGTAGGTCCACAGAAGCACCTTGTCCCCAAGTATATAATTGAGGTAAATATACTTAGAAACTAGCAGACCCTCATAATGGTTCCCTGGATGAGGAAGAGTCAGAACACCCTCCACAGAAAAATAACATTTATAGGTCTTCCTTTTCTTAAGTCTATAAAGCAAAATATAGTATGTTGTTCCTGGAATAATAGTTGGCAGCCATCATTTATAAAAAGTAGTATATTTTCCTTTACAAGATGGCGTCAAGGAATCTCCACACATTTGCTTTCACCATGTCTGACATTCTTTGCATTTCCATATTTGGCAACCTAAATCCTATCTGCTTTCAGGTAGGCTGAATGTTAAGTACCATAAAAAACCCCAAGAACAAACAGACATTTGGCAATTTTTAACTGAATAAAGGTCACTCCTTTGGATAAATAAAATCCCCACCCTTCCCACAAAGTTACACTCTGTTTAATGACCAGAAACAGAAGTTTGTTAGATAAACAGGAAGAACAAAAATGCTACCAGTTTCTGAAATTGAAATTAGAAGGCTGTAATTAAGAATACCTTTCAGTAAAGTTTTGCCCTCATATGAGTAGATTGTGGAGTGAAGTGATTTAGCACTGAATTACGTATACTGGTGATCTTAAATAATTTCAGGTGTCAGAGCTGATCCAAACAGTGAGACAAAAGTCTGGAGGTTAAAAGACAATGTCCTACTCTACTTTATCCCTGACGTGTCTTCACAGTGCTTTGCAAAGAGTAGATACTCATTAACCAGTAGGTGAGAGCTATTTCTACATGACAAGAGACCTCTAGAAAGTGGAATCAGGTACGAGGACTTTCAGTAATGTCAAAGGACTTGGTGTCCTATACTATCTATGCCTCCTATGTCTCAGGGGGGTGGTCAAAGAATTGACAAAATGAAGTTTCCCTTTATAAAAGTATCCCATAGATGTAAATAAGCACAGAGATAAATGAAAGAGGAATAACAGGATTAGAATATCACCACTGTGCGTTGTCTAATACACTAATGGCTCTTAACAATAATCATCAACAGGTAACATCACAGAAAGAGACAAGCAGCAACTAGACAGTGTGTCCTCCTGCTAAAAGTACATAACATCGGTTATGAAGTAGTCCTGTCCCTTCCACCCAGAAAAAGGGCCCGACTCTGACTAAGCTTTTAGGAGATCTAACTATCAATGTACAGGAAATACAGAAACAGAAGAGCATGTTAAATGACACCACAGGCATGTTTGTTTCTAACTTGGTTTTTTAGTTCTAACCTGTCACTATTTTAAAAATTATATTGATAAATACAAAACAAAATTAGAAAATATTTTAAAATAAAATATAATCCCCATTTTATTCATAGATTCAAAAGGCATAATAGTACATTCTAATTAGAAAAAAAAAAAAACAAGAAAAAAGAAATTAGGAAAGCTATACACATTATTTATTGAAAGTGCAAATACAATTATTAGAAAATTGCTTATACTCACAACTTTGTTATTCTGCAGTCATAACTAAGTAAAGTTATGAGACTCCATAAGAAAACTACATATAAGATATATATATAAAACTATATATATATAAAAACTATATATAAGAACTGATAAATACAGTAATGATGCAGGATACAAAAATCAACAGCATTTCTATACGCCAATAGTGAACAATGTAAAAAAGAAATCTAAAAAGTAATTCTATTTATAATAGCCACACATACTGGGAAGCCGAGGCAGGTGGATCACAAGGTCAGGAGTTCAGCACCAGCCTGGCCAACACAGTGAAATCCCATCTCTACTAAAAATACAAAAAATTAGCTGGGTGCAGTGGCTCACGCCTCTAATCCCAGCACTCTGGGAGGCTGAGGCAGGCGGATCACGAGGTCAGGAGATTGAGACCATCCTGGCTAACACAGTGAAACTCCATCTCCACTAAAAATACAAAAAATTAGCCAGGCGTGGTGGCGGGCACCTGTAGTCCCAGCTACTTGGGAGGCTGAGGCAGGAGAATGGCGTAAACCCAGGAGGTGGAGCTTGCAGTGAACCGAGATCGCTCCACTGCACTCCAGCCTGGGCGACAGAGCAAGACTGTCTCAAAAAAAAAAAAAAAAAATTAGCCAGGCATGGGGGCGGTTGCCTGTAATCCCAGCTCCTAGGGAGGCTGAGGCAGGAGAATCGCTTGAACCTGGGATATGGAGGTTGCAGTGAGCGGAGATAGCACCACTGCACTCCAGCCTGGGTGACAGTGTGAGACTCCGTCTCAAAAAAAAAAAAAAAAAAAAGCCACACGTAAAATTAAATACCTAGAAATAAACAATCAAAGAAGTGAAATATCTCTATAATGAAAACTATCAAACATTGATAAAATAAATTGAAGGGGACACCAAAAAAATGGAAAAATATTCCATGTTCATCGATTGGAAGAAATCAATATTGTTAAAATGTCCATACGACCCAAAGCAATCTACAGACTCAATGCAATCCTTATCAAGATACCAATGACGGTCTTCACAGAAATAGAAAACAAAATCCTAAAATTTATATGGAACCACAAAAGACCCAGAGTAACCAATGCTACCTTAAGCAAAAAGAAAAAACTGGAGGAATCACATTACCTGACTTCAAATTATACTACACAGCTATAGTAACCAAAACAGCAAGGTACTGGCATACAAACAGACACACAGGCCAATGAAACAGAATAGGGAACCCAGAAACAAATCCATACACCTACAGTGAAGTCATTTTTGACAAAGGTGCCAAAAACACATACTGGAGAAAGATCGTCTTTTCAATAAATGTTGCTGGGAAAACTGGGTATCCATATGCAGAATGAAACTAGACCCCATCTCTTGCCATATTCAAAAATCATATCAAAATGGATTAAAGACTTTAAATCTAAGACCACAACCACGAAACTACGACAAGGAAACACTAGGGAAAATCTCTGGAACATTGGTCTGGGTAAAAACTTCTTGAGCAATACCCCACAAGCACAAGCAACCAACACAAAGAAATGGACAAATGGGTCACATCAAGTTTCTTCTGCACAGCAAAGGAACCAGTCAACAAAGTGAAGAGACAACCTACAGAACGGGAGAAAGTATTTGCAAACTATCCACCTGACAAGGAATTAATAACCAGAATATATAAGGAGCTCAAACAACTCTACAGGAAACAAATCTAACAATCCAAACAAAAGATGGGCAAAAGATCTGAGTAGATATTTCTCAAAAGAAGACATACAAATGACAGACATATGAAAAGATGCTCAACATCACTGATCAGAGAAATGCAAACCAAAACTACAAGATATCATCTCTCCCCAGTTAAAATGGCTTGATATCCAAAAGACAAGCAGTAACAAATCGTTGGTGAGGATGTGGAGAAAAGTGAACCCTTGTACACTATTGGTGGGAGTGTAAATTAGTACAACTACTATGGAGAACAGTTTGAAGGGCCCTCAAAAAACTAAAAATTGAGCTACCATATGATCCAGCAATCCCACTGCTGGGTACATTCCCAAAAGAAAGGAAATCAGTATATCAAAAAATATCTGCACTTCTATGTTTGTTGCAGCACTGTTTACAATAGCTAAGATTTGGAAGCAACCTAAGTGTCCATCAACAGATGAATGGATAATGAAAGCGTGGTTATTCAGTCATAAAAAATGAGATCCAGTCATGAGCAACAACATGAATGGAACTAGAAATCAGCATGTTAAGTAAAATAAGCCAGGCACAGAAAGACAAACATCGCAAACATCACTTATTTGTGGAATCTAAAAATCAAATCGACTGAACTTATGGACATAGAGAGTAGAAGGATGGTTACCAGAGGTTGGGGAGTTATTGGGGACTGGATGGAGGGAGGTGAGGATGGCTAATGGGTATGAAAAAAAATAGAATAAGACCTACTATTTGATAGCACAGCAGGGTGACTACAGTCCATAATAACTACATTTTAAAATAACAAAGAATGTGATTGGATTGTTTGCAACTCGATGGAAAAATGTTTGAGGGGATGGACACCTCATTCTTCATGATGTATTTCACGCTGCATGCCTGTATCAAAACATCTCATGTACCTCATAAATATATATACAGACTATATACCCACAAAATGAAAAAAAATTTTAAAATACAGTTATAAAGAAGGTAGCAATTCTTCATAACAAATGCTTATATACATACTGCATAAACACCATGTATATCATTATTTAAAATTTTTAATATGGAAAATAAGTTTCCTTCTAGCCTATTAATCCTAAACTGGGTTAAGGACAACACTACTTGGGAATATTTATATTAACTGTTTCAATGTTTAATAACAATCATAGAAAAAAACAGTCTCACAGAGGTATGCTTATGTAAATGAAGGAACAGATTTTAAAGTAAGTTTTAAATCCATATTTAACTTCAAGATATAGTAATTCCAAGATACTTACTTTTTAACTTTTATTCAAAATGAGACAACTGACATTCCATTTTCATAATTCACCTTCAATTTATAATAGCCAATTCTACTAATTTATCCTGTAACATTAAATTTAAATTATCTCTTTTTTTTTTTTTTTTTTTTTTGAGACGGAGTCTCGCTCTGCCCACCAGGCTGGAGTGCAGTGGCGCTATCTCGGCTCACTGCAAGCTCCGCCTCCCGGGTTCCCGCCATTCTCCTGCCTCAGCCTCCCGAGTAGCTGGGACTACAGGTGCCCGCCACGGCGCCCGGCTTTTTTTTGTATTTTTAGTAGAGACGGGGTTTCACCGTGGTCTCGATCTCCTGACCTTGTGATCCGCCCGCCTTGGCCTCTCAAAGTGCTGGGATTACAGGCATGAGCCACCGCGCCCGGCCTAAATTATCTTTCAATGAAAGAAATAGATTCCTAAATCTATGTATTTCCCATATGTGGATCTTCTTTTAATGAACAATTAAAATCAAACACTGATAAAATTCAAAAGGTTGTACCTAGGTATAATCACATGTAGATATTGTTCACTAGTTATCAAATTATGGAATATGTCATAAGAATCTGTTGAAACTCTGTTCTTTCATGTTTTTTTTTTTTTTTTTTTGCCTTTTGATCTTATCTGTCATTGAAAAACATGTTGCTTTTCTTATTTGCATGAAAGTATTAAGATCATTAAAATATCAAAGAGATCAAATTCACATTTTTTTAAAAGAAAAAGTTGGAGCCAAACTGGTTTCTTATCCTGAAGAACTCTACGATTTCCTACATTTGATGGAATTTTCCCCTAGATAGTCATAATACTTCAACATGCAGTAACTATTGTTCATGATCACCTTCCACTTAACACTTGATAGAGTCTCGACCCTAACAGATTAGCTTTTATCTAAATAAATAAATTTTACTGCATTACTAAGCCTGTTTAATTCTGCTGAAACTTTTTCATAGTAAGATATTCTTAAGGAAACAGTATGTTGATTTACATGCTGGTGCATGCTTCCTCCGCTCTAATTACTCTATAATGCTTTCCTGTATTGTAGCAGCACCTTAGAATATCCCCATACACACAACTTAAACCCAAACCACATTTGCTGATGATGCTTATGTGCTTGGATGTTGCAGCAATGTCAAATTGCTGTAATAGTTTCTAAACATTTACTGTCAATTTCTATACTTGTCACAAACCAGCATTAGATCACACTTTGAGAAGCTCTGCTGTAAAAGACAAAAGACCTGATTGCTTCAACAAAAACAGAAAATTGCAAGGGGAAAAATGAGATGGAGAAGAAATGTAGAGATTAAGATTTAAGAGATTTATCACCCAATGACTATTTATGACCTTTGGATCCCAATTTAAAAAAACTTAAAATGTTATTTGACAATCAAAAAAATGTAAATAAGTACTAAATATTTTAGGATACTTTTTGAATATGTGGTAAAGATACTGTGGTTATGTTTTTTTAGAAGAGTAAATTTAGAGATACAAACTAAAATGCTGTAGTTGACAATGAAATGACATGCTATCTGGGATTTGCCACAAAGTAATTTGGGAGGGATTGGCATGTAAAGTCCATTATATAATAGTATTCTTGCCACCTTTTTTTCTTTTTCTTTTCTTTTCTTTTTTTTTTTTTTTTTTTTTTGAGACATTGTCTCACTCTGTTAGCACAATCATAGCTCACTGTAACCTCTACCTCCTGGGTTCAAGCCATCCTCCTGCTTCAGCCTCCTGAGCAGCTGGAACTGCAGGTGCATGCCATTACACCCGACTAATTTTTTCTTCTTTTTGTAGAGACAGTCTTGCTTTGTTACCCAGGCTGGTCAAGCAATCCTCCCATCTTGGCATCCCTAAGTGCTGGGATTACAGGCATGAACCATCTTGCTACTTTTATATGTATTTAAAATTTTTATTATAAAACATAAAATTATATAATAATCCAGCTTTTTGTGGTCTAGGCAGTCACTCAGAGCATATTAAGCGCCTTTGTAAACCAACATCTAACCATAAACACTTGTCCATTTTGTTTCATTATTACTGGATTCATTTAGCACCTGAATTGAATATGGATTTGGGTTGAAGAAGAATCACTGGCAATTAGTATCTGAAACATACCAATATGAATGAAGGTCTAAAACCTTGTGGGGTGTGTGGGTGGGGTTCCTGTAGAAAGAATGTAAACTAATACCTTCACAAGTATGTCATTGTACACTCTGTAATGGGGCTTTCCTTGCTAGGTCGGCGTTATGCTCATTTTAATTACTATTTTAATTATACTTGCAAAAGTAATATACCATAAATTGTATTGTAAAATAAAATTCAAATACAATAGATAAAGCAAAATTCCCCTAGGCCTCCTCTTACCTTGATTCTCTTCTTACAGGAAACCATGTTCCCAGTTTGGTGTCATCCTTTCCACACTATTTCTGTACACACACACACACACACACACACACATATACACAGTAGCACAAATCACAAACTCTCATCTATGCATGTATATTTTAGTATAAATATCATAACTATTATTCGCAATTGCTTAAAAAAAAAAAAAGCTGCTATGACTGGGCATGATGGCTCACACCTGCAATCCCAGGACCCCTCGGGAGGTTTACAAAACAACCAAAGGTTGTTTCCAATTGCTTATTTCTGTTACAAATAATGTGGTAATGAACAGATGTCTCTTTGTACCCATCATAATCATTTCCAGATGAGTACATGAAGGTAAAAGAAGGCAACTGCCTTGCCCAGGCTTGCAATATGTCTTAGAGCAGAACAGAAAGGACCCACCAGCCTGCTGGCTTGCTTTGCAAGGTTCTCCCCAGATAATATGAAGAGCATTCAGTTTGCTCTTCCAATGTCTCAATGTGCTCATGAGGGCGCATGTGCAGACAGACAGACAGACAGACACACACACACACACACACACACACACACACACACACATTCAAGTTAGCCTGACAGGGAAGCCTTTGGAGACAACTCCTACTGAATCAGCTACATTCCTTAACAAACTGCCAAACATGTCTTCTACACACACAGGGCCACAGAGGACAGTCACACTGCATTTCACCGAGAGCATGTTCCACCACTCTGAGCCTGAAAGCAATGCAGAGCTGAGTTCAGGGCATCACTCACTTTCTTCCCAATAGTGCCTCAGTTGCTGAGCATATACTTTCATGCCGCTTTACTGAGAAAGGGCAGCTGGGAAAACAAAGGTGCAGAGGCAGCCCACCTGGAAAGCAGATGAAACCCAGAAAAGATATGTGTGGACCCAGCAAAAGTGCTAATGTTTATTGAGCTTTTTTGCTATAGGCCACACATTGTGGTGAAGTTTTTATCTTTTTTTCCTCTTTCTTTCTGAGACAGTCTTGCTACTTCACCCAGGCTGGAGTGCGGTGGTACGATCTCAGCTTACTGCAACCTCCGTTTCCCGGGTTCAAGGGATTTTCATGCCTCAGCCTCCTAAGTAACTGGGATTACAGGCATGCACCACCATGCCCGGCTAATTTTTGTATTTTAGTACAGATGGGGTTTCCACCACGTTGGCCAGGCTGGTCTCAAATGCCTGGCCTCAAGCAATCCACCTGCCTTGGCCTCCCAAAGTGCTGTGATTACAGGCGTGAGCCACCTCACCTGGCCTGTGATAAGGTCTTCATTTAATCCTCCAACAACCCAAGGGATTGGCCCTATTATACCCACATTTTAGATGAGGAACGTGAACAAGACCACTTACTCGGGATTGCACAACTGGTAAGTGGTGGGGGGGTCTGGATGTGAGCCCAGGTGGTCTAATTCTACAGCGACTCCTTGGAACTGTCGTGTGACACTGCCTCCCTAGCTTCAAGAAGGAATCAACTTTCCACATTAGGCCAAGGACAGGTCAAGTGCTGTGGTATTCTTTCAGATGAAACACATTTTGACTTAAATTTGCCTTGCATGAGGTCAATGGAGCAAAGCCCTAAAGTCTTGGTCACTACTGCCAGGAGTTCTCTGTAGAGCTGTCCGCTCAGTGGAGAAGTGTCTTCTGTATGGCCAGGTACAGGGCAAGAATTCAGCCAAACCACCCTATGTGCACCACGTTCTATATTTATTGGCGAAACCAAAAGCACAGTATTTTTGCACTGATCTGTGTGTGTGCTTGTATTTTAAACTACAGTTTTAGTCTGTTGTTTCAGCTGTCAAAATGCAATGGCTGAGGAAATATGCAGTCTATGGTAGTAGAGTTTCAAACCAAATATTTCTTTTCCCCCAGGATGGCTAATTCTTGGAAATTTTACCCCATTTTATACTACAGGCCTTTGAGGTTTACTACTTGCAGACATTTAATGAAAGTCAAAGTTTGATATCATCTGGGGGCACACTTCTCTCGCTCTCCTAAGTCAGGATGCCTTCAGACATCATGGAGGAATTCAGATACAGTTACTTACATTAAGTTAATCATAAGGAAGTTTTAAATATACATTCCATTTTAATGAACTTGATTAAAGAGGCAAATGAGAACCTTACTCTTGCTTAAGACTTGGAATGCCTTGAATGCCTTCCCCTGTCCCCGTGCCCTCCTCCCCGCCCCACCAAAGAAGCTATGTGCTCTACTTAAGTTGAGCTGAGAGTCCAAAGAGTTCTGCTAATGGTTTGCCAGGTTTCTGCAGAGGTTTCCATTTCTATCTGCCAAGTGTACAGCACCGCCTTGCAAATTCAGATAAGAAGGTGGGGATAAGGAGCCTTTCTCAGGCATTAGCTCCCTAAGTCCAAAACATTTCTGGCAGTTTGAGAGGGAATAGCTGCCTCTCTCCCTGAACTCCACAGGCCATCATATTACTGAGTTCTATATTTTCTGCACAACAATTGACACCACTTGAACTCACCTGGTTGACTAATTGACTTCTGTGCATCTTGTCTCCCCTCACCCTCATCCCCATGAGAGTTCCAAGAGAGCAGGAACCCTGTTAATGCTCACCACTGAACCCCTGCACCTGGAATAGTCCCTGGGCACAGTAGCACTTATAATATTTGTTGCATGAACGGACAGATGAATGGATGAGTAGATATGAGATGTCTAATCAAGAAAGTAAAAACAGAATCTGAAGACAGTTCAAAATGACCACCCTATCCACAAAAAAATCACTTTATGAACTCACTGGCCAGGAGAAAGTCAGAAATCAAAATTCCTTCCCATGCTTAGGAGGGGAGGCACAAGCTTTCTTTTCTTTTCCCATGCCACTTTTATGTTCAGAAAAGAACTTTTTCATAAGATGGGTTTACTTTATTCTTTTTTTCTTTTTTGGTAGAGGCAACAACCGCAGGGTAATTATAGGCTTTATACTTAACAGGATCATAAATTAATTGAAAAGCTTTGTACTTCCCACAACTCATCTCTCCTTTGACTATCAGCAAGAATCTTTTAGGGTGGCAACATGATATCAACTGAGTAGTTAGAGACAAATGCAGCAAGTCAGCCATAAAATTGTCTAATTGTCTTTGAAAATTAAACTGTTTTACAGCAGAGCTACATTTAGCTGCATTATTAATATTGTGACTTGGCAGAGAAAAAAAAAATCCCATCATCTGGGGAATTAGTTTGTAATTTAACACAATGCAATAGTCAGTTAGAAAACAATATCCCAATATTCTGTGTGTGTAGACATATTCTCAAGTCACCTTGGGAAGACAGACAGCCTCAAAACATACAGGTATTACTGGATTTCAGAAAATCAAATGTTTTTATTGGACCAGATACCGCCAGACACCCCCTTCCCCAGGTCACTAAGAGATGCCAACTCAAAGAAACCAGCTTCCCCAACCAGCTCCCACTGTCACTATAAGTGGAAGACAGGAAGAGAGGGTTGCTCTCAAGGGAGTACAATGGTCATGGAGAAGCATTCATACATACATACACACACACACACTCTCTCTCTCATTCGTGGTGGCTGGAGGCAAAGGGGCACCTGTAAAGATCAGGAGTACCTTCAGTAAGGGGAGAGCAGCATTCTGCTTCTCAACTGGGTATCTGCTTAGCCAGCAACCTTGCTATCTTGCTCCCATTTACTGGGGCAGAGGAAAAAAGTACTGAAGATGGTCCAGACTACAGAGTGAAGAAGGTACCAGGTCCAGATACCAGACTCTTGAGAGATGGAAATGGCTCCTATGGTGTGACTACCAGGAGGCAGAGAATATTGTGGGGCATCCAAAGGGTACTTATCTCATTGGGTTGCTGCAAGTTGTCAAATAAATAGGATAATGCCTGACTCCATGGTTACACTCATTATTATTTTATTTAAAGCCCAGCTTTTATACGACTACATGACCTTGGACAAGTCCTAACCTCTCTGGGCTTCAGTCTATAAAAATGAAGATCACAGTATTTACATATGTCAAGAGTCTAGTATCTTCACTAGTTTGGGCAACACGGCAAAATCCCGTCTCTATAAAAAATACAAAAAGCGGCCAGGCGCAGTGGCTCACGCCTGTAATCCCAGCACTTTGGGAGGCCGAGGGGGGTAGATCACAAGGTCAGGAGTTTGAGAATAGCCTGACCAACATGGTGAAACCCCGTCTCTACTAAAAATACAAAAAATACTAGACGAGCGTGGTGGCACGTGCCTGTAATCCCAGCTACTCAGGAGGCTGAGGCAGGACAATCGTTTGAACCTGGGAGGTGGAGGTTGTAGTGAGCTGAGATCACACCACTGGCTCCAGCCTGGGCAACAGAGCAAGACTCCATCTCAGAAAAAAAAAAAGAAGGAAAAACACAAAAAAATCAGCTGGACATGGTGGCACATGCCTGTGATCCTAGCTACTCAGGAGGCTGAGGTGGGAGGATGGCTTGAGCCTGGGAGGTGAAGGTTGAAGTGAGCCAAGATCATGCCACTGCACTCCAACTTGGGTGACAGAATGAGATCCCATCTCAAAAAAAAAAAAAAAAAAAAAAAAATCAATCTAGTATCTCATAAGCTTGCAATACATTGTTTCATTCAGTGAATGATCTTTGAGCAGCCAGGAAGTGCCAGGCATGTAACAACAAAACAGATAAGCTCCCTTCCCTCATGGAACTTAAAGTCTAGGTGGGAAGGCTGACAATGAACAAGGAACGCTAATTGTGATATGTGTTATTAAGGAAAGTGTAGTGTGCTCTGGTGACATATATCAGAGGGAATGAACCTAGCCAGGGAAATCTGGGAAGTGCCCTGTAAGAAAGGGGAATTTCAGCTGATAGGAGAATTAGAATGAGCCAGATGAAAAAGCACTCCAGATGGAATAAATAGCATGTACAAAGCCCAGAGTTCAGAACTAGTGTAACATATTAGAAAAGCTAGGAGAGGTCCACTGTAAACAGACAACAAAAAGCAAAAGAGGGAGGTGATGATTAATAATGTCAACTTGGCTGAACCACAGGGTGCCCTGATATTTGGTTAAACATGATTCTGGGTATTTCTGTGAAAGTGTTTTTGGATGAGATTAATATTTAAATTGATAGACTGAATAAAGCAGATTGGTTCCATAATGTGTGCGAGCCTCATCCATTCAGTCGAGGGCCTGAACAGCACAAAAAGACCAGCCTCTCCCAAGCAAAAGATAATTTTCCAGCAGACTGACTTCAGACCTCATCCACAACATTGGCTCTTCCTGGTTGGTTCTACAACAGACAGTCTGTCTTGAACCACAGCATCAGCTCTCTCAGGTCTCCAGCCTGCTGTCCTTAGGACTCAAACTGCACCACTGACTCTTCTGGGTTTCCAGCTTGCCAACCCACCCTACGGATTTTGGATTCACCAGTCTCCATATGGCATGAGCCAATTCTTTCCTTTCTACTAAATCTTTTTCTCTATATACACACAACCTATTGGCCTTTTTTGTAGGAGAATCTTAATACAAGGAGTAAGGAGAGACAAGGTGGTAGTGTGGGCCACCCAAAGGTCCAGTGATACTGGCAAACTGTGCTACTTAACTCCCAGTTGCCACTGAAAGAGTGTTTTTACTCACTTAAGGTCACCACAGAATGAGGCCAAACAAAAAAGCTTCCAAAACAGTGATCTACTTCCCCTTCCCTAACTGATAAGATTTGGGCATGTCTCATTTTATGGCACTTCACTCTGTTGTGCTTCACAGATTTTTTTTTTTTTTTTCAAACAAATGGAAGGTTTGTGGCAACCCTGCCTTGAGCAAGTCGTATCGGCACCATTTTTTCCAACGACATGTGCTCACTTCATGTCCATGTCATACATTTTGCTAATTCTTGCAATATTCAAACTTTTTTTTTTTTTTCTGACACAGGGTCTCACTCTGTTGCCCAGGCTGAAGTGTAGTGGCGCAATCACAGCTCACTGCAGCCTCAACCTCCTGGGCTCAAGTGATCCTCCCAGGTAAGCCTCTCAAGTTGCTGGGAATACCAGTGCACATAACCATGCCCAACTAATTTTTGTACTTTTTTGTATAGGCAGGATTTCACCACGTTGTCCATCCAGGCTGGTCTTGAACTCCCAGGCTCAAGTGATCCGCCCGCCTCGGCCTCCCCAAGTGCTAGGATTACAGACATGAACCACCATGCTCAGCCCTCAAACCGTTTTGCTATTATTATATTTGCTATGGCGCTCTGTGATCTTTTATGTTACTATTGTAATTGTTTTGGGGTACCTCGAACCACACCATGTAAAATGGCAAACTTAATTGGTAAATGTTATGTGTGCTCTGACTGCTCCACCGACCCATGGTTCCCCTTCTCTCTCCCTCTCCTTGGGCCTCCCTATTCACTGAGACACAACAAAATCAAAATTAGGCCAATTGATAACTGTACAATGGCCTCTAAGTGAAAGGACAAGTCTCATGTCTCTCACTTTAAATTAAAAGCTAGAAATGATTACGCTTAATAAGGAAGGCAAGTCAAAGCTGAGAAAGGCCAAAAGCTAGGCCACTAACACCAGTTAGCCAAGTTGTGAATGCAAAGGACAAGTTCTTAAAGGAAATTAAAAGTGCTGCTCCAGTGAACACATGACTAATAAAGTGAAACAGCCTTATTGCTGATATGGAGAATGTTTAGTCTGGATAGAGGATCAAACCAGACACAACGTTCCGTTAAACCAAACCTAATCCAGAGCACAGCCCTAACTCTCTTCAGTTTTACAAAGGCTGAGAGGTGAGGAAGCTGCAGAAGAAACGTCTAAAGCTAGCAGAGGCTGCTTCATGAGGTTTAAGGAAAGGAATCATCTTTCATAACTATAAGTGTGAGGTGAAGCAGCAAGTGCTGATGTAGAAGTTATAGTAAGTTATCTAAGAAGAGAAAATCTAGCTAAGACAATTGATGATGGTGGCTATACTAAAAACAGATTTTCAGTGTAGATGAATCAGCTTTCTACTGGAAGAAGATTCCATCTAAGACTTTCATAGCTAGAGGGAAGTAAATACCTGGCTTCAAAGCTTCAAAGGACAGGGTGACTCTCTTGCTAGGGGCCAATGCAGCTGGCAACTTTAACTGAAGTGAATGCTGATGTGCCAATCCTAGGGCCCTTTCAAATTATGCTAATTCTACTCTGCCTGTACTCCGTAAATGGAACAACAAAGGCCAGATGACAGCACATCTGTTTACATCACGGCTTACTGAATATTTCAAGTCCATTGTTGAGACCTACTGCTCAGAGAACAAGATTCCCTTCCAAATATTACTGCTCACTGATAATGCACCTGGTTACCTAAGAGCTTTGATGGAGATGTACAAAAAGATCAGTGTTGTTTTCATGCCTACTAAACAAAACATCCATCCTGCAGCCCATGGATCAAGGAGTTAATTTCTATTTTCAAGTCTTAATACATTTTGTAGGGCCATAGCTGCCATAGTAAGTGACTGCTCTGATGGATCTGGGGAAAGTAAATGGAAAACCTTCTGGAAACGCTTCACATTCTAGATGCTATTAGGAACATTCGTGATTCACTGGAAAAGGTCAAAATAACATTAACAGGAGTTTGGAAGAAGTTGATTCTAACCCTCATGGATTACTTTGAGAGGTTCAAGACTTCAGTGGAAGAAATAACTTACTTTGTGGTAGAAACAGCAAGAGAATTAGAATTAGAAGTGGAGCCTGAAGACTTCTTTGTGACTGACTTGCTATAATCTCATGATGAAACTTGAATGAATGAAGAGTTCCTTCTTATGGATAAGCAAAGAAAGTGGTTTCTTGAGATGAAATCTATTCCTGGTGAAGATGCTGTGAATATTGTTGAAATGACAACAAAAAATTGAGAATAGTACCAAAATGTATTTGACAAGGCAGTAACAGGATTTGAGAAAACTGACTCCAATTTTGAAAGAAGTTCTACTGTGAGTAAAGTGCTATCAAACAGCATTACATGCTACAGAGAAATCTTTTGTGAAAGAAGAGTCAATTGATCTGGTAAACTCACTGTCGCCTGACTTTAAGAAACTGTGGCTGGGTGCGGTGGGGCTCGAGCCTATCATCCCAGCACTTTGGGGGGCTGAGGCAGGAGGATTGCTTAAACCTAGAAGTTCAAGAGCAGCTTGGGCAAAATAGTGAGACCTTGTTGCCACCAAAAAATTAAAAAATTAGCCAGGCATTGTGGTGTGTACCCACAGTCCCAGATATTTTGGAGGCTGAAGTGGGAGGAGCACTGGAGCCTGGGAGTCAGAGGTTACAGTGAGCTGTGATTGTGCTATCACACTCCAGCCTGAGTGACAGAGCAAGACTCTGTCAAAAAAACGAAACAAAACAAAAAAAATTTCATAGCCACCCAACCTTTTTAGTAACCACCACTCTGATTAGTCAGCAGTCATCAACACTGAGGCAAGACCCTCCACCAGCAAAAAGACTGCAACTCACTGAAGGTTTAAATGATCAGCAGCATTTTCAGCAAAAGTTTTGGGGTTTTTTTCTCGGTTTGTTTGATCCTGTTTTTGTTTTGAGACGAGTCTCGCTGTCTTGCTCAGTTACCTAGGCTGGAGGGCAGTGGAGCGATCTCAGCTTACTGCAACCTATGCCTCCTGGGTTCAAGTGATTCTCCTGCTTCAGCCTCCCAAGTAGATGGGGTTACAGGCGCCCACCAACATGCCCAGCTATTTTTTGTATTTTTAGTAGAGACAGGGTTTCACCATGTTGGCCAGGTTGGTCTCGAACTCCTGACATCAGGTGATCCACCCTCCTCATGTCCCAAAGTGCTGGGATTACAGGTGTGAGCCACTGTGCCTGACTAAAAGTATTTTTAAATTATGGTATACACACTGTTCTTTTAGACAAAATTATTTCGCATACTTAATGGACTACAGTATAATATAAACATAACTTTTATATACACTGGGAAACCAAAAATGTCTGTGACTAGTTCTATTGCAATATTTGCTTGATGCAGTGGTCTGAAACTGAACCTGCTGTATTTCCAACGTATACCTATGCCTGTGATGGTTAATTTTATGAGTGAACTCAACTGGGGTAAGGGATGCCCAGATATCTGGTTAAACATTACATATGGGTATGTGTGTAAGGATGTTTCTGGAAGATACTAGCATTTGATTTGTTGAACTTAATAAAGTAGATTGCCCTCCCCAATGTAGGTGAGCATCATGCAACCTGTTAAGGGCCTGAACAAAATAAAAAGGCCAAGGTGGGAGGGTCGCTTGAAGGCTGAAGTCTCCCTGGCAGTTGAGCTGGGAATTTTCTCCTGCCCTTGGCTCTTCTGGTTTTCAGGCCTTCAGACTTGGATTGGAAGCTACGCCCTAGGCTCCCTGGCCCTCAGGCCTTCAGGTCTATACCATTGGTTTTCCTGGGTCTCCAGGGTGCAGATGGCAGATCACAGGACTTATTGGTTTCCATAACTGTGTGAGCCACTACCTTAAAACAAATTTCTATCTGTATGTCCTATCGATTCTGTTTCTCGGAATACCATAGTTTAGGAGTCCTCACCCCATGCCCATCAGGAAATGGTAAACAGGACATACATTTCTTGCAGATCTGAACCACTGTGAAATGGGCAGAGTTCCACTAGGTACTCTCCCCAGCTCAGGCCAGGGCTGCAATTTGAGAAGCCACATTTTAGAGTCTGCCAACAGGACTACTGTGGGCTAACAGCTGCTGTTACACTCTCTCTCTCGAGAATTCGTAGATGAAAAGGTGTAGGAGCAAGGCTGAAGGAGGGAATGGAAGGCTCAAACTGCCACCTCTTTGGTTCATGAATGTTCAATTGTTGTGGCTCCCTGAATGTCAGCACCAGAGATTATGGGGAAATTGGATGGGGTAGACCATTCAGACCATTCTGGACCATTAAATGCCCCTGGCAACCAGAGGGTGTGTACACACATAATTGGTACCTCACAAGCAAGCCAACAGCTCATGGCAGTGTGATCTGAGAAACCAAAATAGATGTCTCTTTATCAACTAAGACAAACGCTAAGGTTAAGTAAACAAAAGTTACCCATTGGCAGAAGGTAGAGGGTTCAGGGCTTGGCGGGCATAGCCCTGAATTCCTAAATTCCTACGGCTACAAGAAAAACCATACTCTTGCCAAACTCCCTAAAAGTAGGAGCTATCAGACAATTGTCTTCCTAACTCTGATTTACAACCCAGACCACTACAACTTCAATTGGACAGAGAACGGGCCTTACATACATTCTTTCCTGATAAACCACTGCAGACCTCAAGCCAGTTTTGACCAGCTTACAGAGACTGTGTTTTGTGGCCTATAGTTCACCTTTATACAGACAGCCAAATTCCACTTTGCTTTAATGTTAAAATCCCACCCCAAAGTGAACATGGGATGTATGTTACATGTTTACTCATTGTTCACGTGCTGGACTCCCTTAACTATGTATAGCTTTTTCCCCAAACCTGCTGAATATGTATGACTCTATTCTGTGATACATGCCCAGTGAAGCATAAAACCCAACCTGCCCCTTCCCTATGCAAAAAGAGAACACCTTCGGTCCATGCCAGAGGCTATCTCTTCCTGGTTGGCATACTGACAGTATTGCCAATAATTCCTTCATAATTAGCCATCCTGGTGGTCTTCTGGACAACAGGAGCAAGAGGATGCCACAGGATATATTTTAAATGCACAAAAACAACAGCATGGAAATGCTAGATTCCCAGTGAGAAACAAGCAGGAGAAAGTGCAACTTGCTGCCATCTGAGAGCCCTCAAGGCCAGGGGTGCAGGTCTTTAGGGAGGGAGCCTGGGCACAGGGACTCATTTTCTTTTCTTTCTTTTTTTTTTTTCTGGGATACAATCTTGCTCTGTCGCCCAGGCTGGAGTGCAGTGGCACAATCTCAACTCACTGCAACCTCCGCCTCCCAGGTTCAAGTGATTCTCCTGCCTCAGTCTCCCTAGTAGCTGGGACTACAGGTGTGTGCCACCAGACCCAGCTAATTCTTGTGTTTTTAGTAGAGATGAGGTTTCATCATATTGGTCAGGCTGGTCTTGAACTCCTGACCTCAAGTGATCGCCAGCCTCAGCCTCCCAAAATGCTGGGATTACAGGTGTGAGTCATCGCACCCAGCCTAATTTTCTTAAAACAGAGCAGACTCAACATCACTAATTGGCAGGGAAATGCAAATTAAAACCATAATCAGACACCACCTTACTCCTGCAAGAATGGCTATAATTTAAAAATTTAAAAAAAAATTGATGTTGGCATGGATGTGAAGAAAAGGGAACACTTTTACACTACTGGTGGAAAGTAAACTAATACAACCACTATGGAAAAGAGTGTGGAGATTCCTTCAAGAAATAAAAGTTGAACTGCTATTTGATCCAGCAATCCCACTACTGGATATCTGCCCAAAGAAAAAGAAGTCATTATACGAAAAAGACACTTGCATATGCATGTTTATAGCCCCACAATTCACAATTGCAAAAATATGAAACCAGCCTAAATGCCCATCAATCAACATGTGGATTTAAAAAAATGTGGTATATATGCCACATTATTTCATTTCTTTTTATGACTGAATACTAGTTGGCCATAAAATACTGAATACAACTCCATCCCAGTTGCTGCGAATGCCATTATTTTGTTCCCTTTTATGACTGAGTAAGAAACGAAATAATGGCATTCTCAGCAATCTGGATAGAGTAGGAAACCATTATTCTAAGCAAAGTAACTCAGGATTGGAAAAGCAAGTATCGTTATGTTCTCACTTGTAAGTGGGAGCTAAGGACCCAAAGATGTAAGAATAATATAATGGACTTTGGGGACTTGGGGGAAAGGTGAAGGGGGGTGAGGGATAAAGGACTACACATTGGGTGCAGTGTACACTGCTTGGGTGATGGGTGCATCAAAATCTCAGGAATCACCAAAGAACTTATCCTTGTAACCAAATACCCACCTGTTCCCAAAAAGCTACTGAAATAAAATAAAAGAAAATAAAATAAAAGAAAATCAAGAGGAAAAAAAACAAAACAGCGGAAAGAGCTCCTGTGGTTGCGAACACTGAGCTGAGGGCCCTTTCCTTTCCTGCCAAAGGTTATCGTTCTATTCCTGCTAGTCTGGCTCTCCTGGCCTGGGGTGAAAACCATATAAGAACTGACATCATTCACCTTTTAGCCAATTGCATATGAGTTCAACTTATTATAGAAACATGTTTGGTAGCCAAACGGACTGCACTGTTATCAGATGGTGGTAGAGAATTTGCTGTTAGGATTATTCTTTGACATTAGATTACAAATGCTGACAAAAAAGATTTATTCACGCTATAAACTCCGAGGGTAGTGGCTTCAACGTATCCATTTCTGCAGGTTTAGCACGTAACACAGTAGTGTCCTAAGGGATTGTGAATAAATAAATGTTCCACCTACTAAAGAAACTGAGCACCGAGAAGTATAAGGCTGGTGGCCTGGGCATGCCACAAATTCTACTATAGCAAATCTTTCTCAGCATCACTATGGGTACTTGGGGCAAAGAACCAAGGAAATACTGAACTTTTGGTAAAAACTGAATTCTAGATCCAGAAGGGCACTAAATAAAGCTCTTCTCTAGGCAAGAGAAGAACGAGTTATCAATAGGATAAACATATAAAGAATTGTCCCCTTCTAGCCACAGATCAGTACCTCTGAGCTACTCTTAGAAAAGTTCACTGCCCCAACAAAAGAGCCAGAAGGTCCTCCAACTATAAGCTAGACCAATAACAGAAAAGCCTTCTTCAACATCTTTAGTTCTTTTGCATGACAGTCTTTGAAGGCAAATTCTCTCCTTTCATTCACTAAGAGCTGGCCATCCATCCCTGGCCTCTCCCATGAAGGTAGCCACTTACCAATGCAAAGAAGCAAACAGCCTTCAGAACAAAAAAGGGAAGATGCTAATCTTGTCCAATGCAAAACTGAGAGTTGATAGTGCCATCGCTCCTTAAACACCCTTTTCTGAGGCCTACAACCCATTACACTTTGGCACACATTAACACCTTTGCAGATTTGTTAAGTGAGAATAAAACAGACTGAAGAGGCTGCTCCAGCTCTCAGAAGGGAATCTGCTGTCTCCACCTCACGTAGGCTGACCCAGGGCACAGAATATCATCTCCGCATCAACACCTAGGAATGCCTGTGACCTGGAGCAATCCCCAGTCCCTGCACCTGTGCTTCCCTGACATACTGGAGGCTGGGTCTCAGGAGGATTGAGGTAGGGCTTTGGGACGCTAGATTTAATCCCTTCTCTCTTTATGCTCTAGTCGTTGGGGTCAGATGCTTGAGACCAGGAAGTGTGCAAATCCAAATGGGTAGGGCACAAGGCTATGAGACTCTTTCTCCTCATCTACTCTGGAAGAAAATAAACAAATTCTATGGGAAATTTCTCTAAAATCAAGAGATGTTATTCCCTAAATTTTCTGGGGCTGCCCTAGAAAAACTTTCCAGGCCACAGGTGTAAACTGCTGACCCAGGAAGCTAAAACCTCTCCCATGGATTTGGCAAAGCTTAACTAAATCACTGTCAAAGTGAACTAGACAAACGAAACAGGGCTGGCACATAATTCCCAATTTAGAAGAGTAGTGGTTTATTTTTTGGCCTCTCTCAAGAGTCATCACACTGTTTCAAGATGACACCCCCAATCAAATTTCATTTCTTAATCTCCCCTTTAGCAGGTTTTGAGGAAGCACTTCTATCTCAGCTCTACAGAAAGCCATTTGGCAGTTCATTCTATGACACTCTTTTACTCTGACCATTCAGAGATGCAGTCGAGCTCCTTAAGCATCTCATAAGCCCCAGCAACAGCCTCAAAAAGCCCCTAACAGTTGCCTGCCCTACAGCAGGGGTTGGGGACTAGAACTTCAATAAAGCATCTGCCAGGGACCCTTCTCCCATGGCTTGGATGCCAACATATCATGTAGACATTCTTGCAGCCAGAAGTTAACTAGATTCAGAATTAGCTAGAGAATTCTCCCCTGATAAGTCTCATCCATGATGGGACCATAATGAGCAAACTGAAAACAGGCCTCAGGTTTATGTATATACACTGGCAAGATCCACAAGTTGACCCCAAGGCATTTCAACTGTCAACATAGGCCAAAGAATTTATATTGGAAGCTTAAAAGGATGTTATTCAAAGTATAGGTTATAAAATAATGTACATATAATTGTCAATATTCAAATTTTGTTTTTAAAATGAATATTATAAATGCACAGAAGAGAGACTAATAGGATTACATCATAAATAAATAATGCTATTCCCTGGGAGATGGAACTGGAGACTTATATTTGGACTCATATTTTCTCAAGGTCTTCTATAATAAAAATATTATTTATATAATAAGGAAAAAAACATTTTTACAAAGGAAAACAGACCTGATCTATCCAATTCTCTCCAGCCCACTGCTACCACTCTAGTCCAGGCCCCTATTCTCTGCCCTAATCTAAAATGTCACCTCTCACCTCTCCCCTGGATTAGTAAGTACCACAACTGGACTTGTTGCATCTTCTGTGGCTTCTTCTCATTGAGGTCATAGTTCTCTTTTAAAAACATAAATCTGATTATGTCACTCCCATTCTTAGAAAGTTCCCCAGCATATTTGTTGCCCTTAGGATAAAATTCACAATTCTTAACATGGTTGGGTGTCAGCTGGTCCCTTCACTCCAGCCTCACGTCGGGGGGGCTTGCCACATTCCTGAGTCCTGGCATGTCACCATGCTGGCTCCTCCATCTCTTTAATTCTCACTCATCTCTGAACCCTGAGTCTAGATGACACCTCCCCAGAGAGGCCTTCCCTGACATGCAGTCCAGGTAAATCCACTCAGTAACTTGTAGGGTTCTTTTCATTACTCTGATCAGACCTGTAATCACTGGTTAAGGGGCATCTCCTAGGCTGGACTGTGGGCACTGTGAGGGCAAGGACCGCGGAAGCCTCAGGTTGACACATGGTGGATATTCAAATCAGTATTGAGTTTTAATACTTATTTTAAAATGAGGCAGGGCGCGGTGGCTCAAGCCTGTAATCCCAGCACTTTGGGAGGCTGAGACGGGTGGATCACGAGGTCAGAAAATCGAGACCATCCTGGCTAACACGATGAAACCCCGTCTCTACTAAAAAATACAAAAAACTAGCCGGGCGAGGTGGCGGGCGCCTGTAGTCCCAGCTACTCGGGAGGCTGAGGCAGGAGAATGGCGTAAACCCGGGAGGCGGAGCTTGCAGTGAGCTGAGATCCGGCCACTGCAGTCCAGCCTGGGAGACAGAGCGAGACTCCGTCTCAAAAAAAAAAAAAAAAAAATGAAGCTGTGACTAACAGGGCAACATTAAATCTATTTCTCAGTATGTTATTTCCTGCAATTCTTTTAAAATTCCGTTTTAAAATAAGAGAATGTGGAAAGACAGACTATTTTCTTTTTTAGACATGGTCTTGCTCTGTCACCCAGGCTGGAATGCAGTAGCACAGTCATGGATCACTGAAGACTCGGCCTCCCAGGCTCAAATGATCCTCCCACCTCAGCCTCCCAGAGAGCTAGGACTATAGGAGCATGTGCTGGGATTACAAGTGTGAGCCACCATGCCCAACCCAAGACAGATATTTATTGTGCCATTTTTTCCTGTACCTACACTCCTACTGTTCTGTGCTAGGCCAAAACAAACAGCAACTACTATCATAATTAAAGCCAATATTATTGGCTGTCTTTTTAAAACATGCACCCTTTTTGTTCACATGAAACAAGAATGGCTAGGTTTGCGTACTTCTTCCACTCTGCAGCCTAGGATCCAAAGTCCAAGGGATACTTCTTAGCTCATCTGGCCATCTGACCACCGCATCCCACCTGGCTCAGCCAAAGTCATTAATAATCCAGGAAACAGTGATGTGAACTGACAGAAGACCATTTTGATAAGACCATGGGCCCCTATCTTTTCATTCTCTGTAGTTTAGCTGTGGTAATTGCTAACACATCTTTTGAGTCTCTGCTGTTTGTTGTGATGCTGACACATTTGCAGCACACTTCTGTTCAGGCATCCATGGAGGTAACTGCCTGACGATATAGGAGGCTATGTAACCGATTAGACAGCTGTAGGCTGCAGGGCTTTTGCAAAAATGAAAAAGAGGCTGCTGAGTGCAGTGGTTCACGCCTGTAATACCAACACTTTTGGGAGGCCAAGGTGGGAGGATGACTTGAGTCCAGGAGTTCAAGATCAGTCTGGGCAACATGGTGAGACCCCATCTTTATAAAAAAAATTTAAAAATTAGCCAGGCATGGTGGTACATGCCTATAGTCCCAAGTATGTGGGAGGCTAAAGTACGAGGATCAAGCCTGGAGGGTAAGGCTGCAAGTGAGCCGTGATTGTGCCACTGCACTCAAGCCTGAGGGACAGAGCGAGATCCTGTCTCAAAAAAGAAAAGAAAATGAAAAGAGGTACCAAATTTCCAGAGTCTCATAACTTGAGTTCATTTTCCAACCTCTTTCCAAAATTCTTACTAGAAAAGAAAATTACCTACACACTATGCTATGATCTGAAGAATAATTTGTTTAGTTGGCGATGCATTCTACTATGTTCTTCAACAGACAGCATTTCTAAAGAGATGATTATGAACTATCTTTAAACTCTGCTCCAGTTCATGTAAAGAAACGGTGTAGACCATAATTTTAATTCAAGACATTTATCAAGAATTTAAAATATGCCAGGAAGTACACTAGCTGCTGTTACTATCTGTAGGCCCAAGCCTCTCAAATTCATATCCATATTTCAAATCTCTCCTCCAAACTCCTGACTCAAATAGCCAACTGCCTACTTATTTCCATATGGATGTCTTGAAAGCAGCACCTCATCTTAGATCTAAGACTCAGATCTAAGACCAAACTCATCTGTCTCCAACCTAGTCTTCTCCAGTGTTCCTTATTGCAACTGTGCAAGTCAAAAAAACTTGGAATCGATCTTGAAACCTCCTTTCTCCCATTCCTTCTATTGAATGCTTCAATCCATCACTGCATCATGCTGATTTTGCTTCCTAAATCTCTCTCCCATCCATCTATACTACCATGCCAAAATCCCAGCTGGTATTGTGCCTTACCTGGGCTTCTGCAGTAGATTCCCAACTAACCATCCTGAATCGACTTTGGCTCCTTCTGATCTTTTCTCTGCAGTACGACCAGGATGATATTCTCAATCTGTAAATTACAGCCAGTATCTCCCTTGCTTAACAATCTTTAATAGCTTCTGTTAATAGACTGAATTGTGTCTCCCTCCAAAATTCATGTTAAAGCCCAAACCCCCAGTATCTAGAATGTGACTATCCTTCGAGAGAGGGTCTTTAAAGAGGTAATTAAGGTTAAATGAGGTCATAAAGGTGAGGCTCTAATCCAGTAGGACTGGTATCCTTAGAAGAGACACCAGAGATGTAGGTGCACAGAGATAAAGCCACATGAGAACACAGGAAGAAGGTGGCCATCTGTAAGCTGAGGAGAGAAGCCTCAGAAGAAACCAACCCTGTGGACACATTGATCTTGGATTTTGAGCCTCTGGGAGTGTGAAACAATACATTTCTGTTTGTTGTTTAAGCCATCCAGTCTGTGGCACTTTGTAATGGCAGCCCTAGAAAACGAATATAGATCTTCATTGCTCTGGGATAAAGATCAGAGCCCCTGGCTTGACTGAAAAGGTTCTGCATGGAGCCACCCTCCTAGAGCCACCTCTCTCAACACATCTCTTAACTCTCTGGGCATTTGTCCCATTTGGCCTTTCGTCAATTCCTCATCAGTGCTATGCTTTTTTTTTTTTTTGCATCATATGACTCTGTGTGAGCTGATTTGTCTGCCTGAAATGCTTAATCCCTCCCCACTGCTCCTGCCAGTCAAAGCCTACTCATCAGTTCATCATTTCTTCTTCAGGGAAGCTTTCCTAATCCCCCAGTTTAGGTCAAGCTCTGTTGTTCCAAGTTCTCATGGACTCATGTCTGTTCCTTTCATTCAGATCACTTATCTGTGTTTGTCATGATACTTATTTTTATGATTATTTGGTTGTTTCCCACTAGACACCATGAAAACAGGAACCATGTCAGTTTTTGCTGTTTGAAGTATCTTCAGTATCTGGCATAGCACCTGCTACAAGGTAAGGGAGTAATAACTATTGAATGAATCCGTGAATACATAAAGACATTGACTTTGCTCTCAAGGGCTTGCAGAGAAGTGTATATCCAAAAAAGTCAAGCAACTGTTACAGGGGCTATGACTGGTAAGATCCCATGACCTGCTGATGTGACAAGTGGCTACTCCCATCCCATTAAATATCACAGTACCCTCTCAGGAAAACAAGAGCTGGGTTTCTGTGCGTCTACTGTGTTTAGCAATTAACTGTCATAAGGACAAGATAGTTTTCTCTTTTAAAAAGTATCCTCACTGACAGGTTACAAGTGGTCAGAATAAACATAACTATCAAGTTTTTCTTGTAAATTATAATAATGATTATGCTGATTAAACAATCTATATGGACTATAGATCCAATTTTTTCATCTATAAAGGTTCCATTACATTTTTTCCCCACTCTTATGTTTTTAACAAGTATCTCAACAACTTCTTTTGACAAACACAAGACTATACTACAACAAGGAAAACTAACAATGGGCACAAACTTCAACGTACCAGAATAACATCAAATGAGTTTCTTGAGTTCATTATTACAATAAAAGAGCCCAAAGTCTATTCTATTATGTGCCTTTTCACAATGTATTAAAAATGACACACCTATCACCTCTATAAAGAAAGAACTGCATTCTACCAATTCATTCTGAAATAGCAATTAAAATTTAGAAACAATGCAACAAAATTATTAAACTACTATTCATTTTAAAATGTTACAGACAAATTAATTTATGTCAGACCAACTGTATAGGTTTCCTGTGGCTGCTGTAACAAATTACACAAACATGGTGGCTTAAAACAGAAATCTGGCCAGGTGTGGTGGCTTATGCCTGTAACGCAAGCACTTTGGGAGTCCAAGGCGGAAAGACAACTCAAGTCCAGGAGTTCGAGACCAGCATGGGCAACACAGTGAGACCCCCATCTATACTAAAAATCAGAAAATTAGCTTGTTTTGGTAGTATGCACCTATAGTCTCAGCTACTCAGGAGGCTAAACGGGGAGGATCGCTTGGGCCAGGGATATCAAAGCTGTGGTAAGCTATGATTGTGCCACTGCACTCCAGCCTGGGTGACAGAGTAAAGTGCTGTCTCAAAAAAAAAAAATAATAATAATAACCAAAAATAAATTTATTCTGTTATTAGGGTCCTCCAGAGAAACAGAACAAAAGGAGATATACAGATGGATATGGGTATTGAAAATCTAGAATGAGGCCAGGCACAGTGGTTCACACCTGTAATCCCAGCATTTTGGGAGGCCAAGATGGGTGGATCACTTGAGGCCAGGAGTTTGAGACCAGCCTGGCCAACATGGCAAAACTCCATCTCTACTAAAAATACAAAAATTAGCTGGGAATGGTTGCAGGTGCCTGTAAGCCCAGTTACTTGCAGGAGGCTGAAGCAGGAGAATCTGCTTGAACCCAGGAGGCAGAGGTTGCAGTGAGCTGAGATCACACCACTGCACTCCAGCCCGAGCAACACAGACTGTCTTAAAAAAATCCAAAATTGGCTCACACAATTTTGGAAGCTAAGTCACACAACCTGACCCCTGCAAGCTGGAGACCCAGGAAAACCAGTGGTGTCAATTTGAGTCTGAGTCTAAAAGCCTGAGAACCAGGAGCCCTGATGGTGTAAGTCTTAGTCAAAGGGCAGAAGATTGGTATCTTAGTTCATGGATTCAGGCAGGGAGAAGTCAACCTTCTTCTGCCTTTTTCTTCCATCGGGACTGGCCCTGAGGGGTTGAATGATGCCCACCCACATTGGTGAGGGCCATCTGCTCTACTCAGTCCACCCCTTCACAGGCTCATCTCTTCCAGAAACACCCTCACAGACACACCCAGGAATAATGTTTAACCAGATATCTGGGTATCCCGTGGCCCAGTCAAACTGACACACAAAATTAACCATCACACTTACAGTTCTGTAGGCCAGAAGTCTGAAGTTCAGATGTTAGCAGTGCTGTACTCCCTTCAGAGGCTCTAGGGGAAAATTGTTCCTTGTCCCTTTTAGCTTCTGGTGGCTGCAGATGGTCCTTGGTTCAGGCCACAACACTCTAATCTCTGCCTAGGTCTTCACTTCACCTTCTCTTTGTGTGTCTGTCTAATTTCCCTCCGTCTTTCTTATAAGAATATATGTGATTGCACTTAGGGTCCACCCAGATAATCCAGAAGAGGCACCTTCTCTCCAGATCCTACCCTGATAATCCACGAGAGCCACCTTCTTTCAAGATCCTATCCAGATAATCCAGGAGAAGCACCTTCTCCCAAGATCCTACCCAGATAATCCAGGAGAAGCACCTTCTCCCAAGATCCTACCCAGATAATCCAGGAGAAGCACCTTCTCTCAAGATCCTGCCAATATAATCCAGGAGAGGAACCTTCTCTCAAGATCCTTAACTTAATAACATTTTTGGGGGGCCACATAAGGTAATATCACTCATTTATCATTTAAGGTAATATGCACAGGTTCTGAAGGTTAGGAAATGAATATATCTTTGGCAGGGTGGACATTTTACCTGCAACCATACCAACCCTACCACCAGTAACAACCAGAAAAGTTCAAAACATTAAATATTAAACAAAACATTAAACAAAAAACAAAACAAAAAATCTGTTTGAAGACCAAAGACCCAAGTCCTTGCAAGAACCTAAGTATTCAAGATCATGAAGGAAAGGGTGGTAAGGGAGGTGAGCCAAATGTTTGGGGACATGTTTTCCTTTGTGGCATTTGCTGACATGCAAGCAGCTGTGAACAGTTTAGGGAACACAAAGGTAGAAAAACTGAGTAAATAAACACTGCAGACTTCGGTTGGAGACCCTGAAAAGGGTTAATCATCCTAGAAATAAGGACATACTGGAAAGACACCAGCTTCCTAAAGACTGATACCCAGCTCAGAATCAATTCAAATGAAAGAAAAACCAGAGAGGAGATTTATAGTTCACGTATCCAATTAAGGTCTGATGTCCAGAAGACATAAAGAATATGTTCAAAATCAATAAGAAAAAGATAATCTAACAGGAAAATGCTCCAGAGTTTGAAAAGGTAATTTCACCAAACGGGTTATCCAGACAGCCAATAAGCATATGGAAAGGTGCTCAACTTCAAAAGTCATCAAGGAAATAGGAAGTAAAACCACTAAGCCCAGACAAGGGCTAAAATTTTAAAAGACTGGAAACACCATGGTTGACACAGATCTGGAGCAATGCTAACTTTTTAAACACCTGTGCCTGGGGATGTAAACTGGTATAAGCACTTTAGAAAACTGTTTGTTAGTGCCAAACATCCATGTATCCCATGCCCAAACAATTCCAATTCTAGGTATATAATCAACAGAAATACAAACATGTACACCAAAGGACATATGGGGAATGTTCATTGCAGCATTACTCATAATAATAAACTATAAATTATTGGTAATCCATCTAATCATAGAAATGAAGTGAACTATTTCCACAAAATATATTATGACAGTCTTTTGAGGATATCTTATGCACAACATTGTAATTCCATTTATGGCAGGTGTGTCCAATCTTTTGGCTTCCCTGGGCCACATTGGAAGAAGCAGAATTGTCTTGGGCCACATATAAAATACACTAACACTAACAATAGCTGATGAGCTTAAAACAAAACAAAAACTCCAAAAAATCTTTTTTTTTTTTTTTTTTTTTTTGAGATGGAGTGTTGTTCTGTCACCCAAACCGGAGTGCAGTGGCACAATCTCAGCTCACTGCAACCTCTGCCTCCCAGGTTCAAGCAATTCTCCTGCCTCAGCCTCCTGAGTAGCTGGGATTACAGGTGCATGCCACCATGCCTGGATAACTTTTTGTATTTTTGGTAGAGATGGGGTTTCACCATGTTGGCTGGGGCGGTTCCAAACTCCTGACTTCACGTGATCCACCCACCTCGGCCTCCCAAAGAGTAGGGATTACAGGCGTAAGCCACCGCGCCCAGCCCTTCATAATGTTTTAAGAAAGTTGACAACTTTGTGTTGGGCCACATGCAAAGCCATCCTGGGCCATATGGTGGCCACCAGCCATGGGTTAGACAAGCTTGATGTATGGTTTGGCTACTTAAGTCATTGAAATGTGACAGTCTGATAATCCTTGTTTTCACAAATTGGAACATTAAATTTTCCCACATTATACTTTAGAAAATTTATCTATAGAAATAGCGAACGCATTCTGAATCACTTTGCCATGCCATAAATAGGGAGAGACTGCCTTGTTCTTCACTTTGCTTTCTCTTTGTGTGTCTCTGTGAAGCTCATTGCCACCTAAGACTAACATTAATGCCTTTCTGCTCCAGAATGTAGTTAACCAAAATATTTAGGTTATGTTCTTAAGTAGTTTATTGTTTGGTAATTTAACAGTATACAAAGTTGAAAATGAAATTTAAAATATAATTTTTTAAAACTGTAAAACAACCAAAATGTCCATTAATAGCAGCAAGGATAAACTGTGATATATATTCATACTATATAAGAATGTAAATCAATAAACTATTACTATTCATAACCATGTGGATAAATCTTGCAAATATCCTGCTAAGCAAAAGAGGCCAGATACAAAAAGGATATGCTATATGATTCTCCTTATATAGAATTCAGAAACAGGCAAAAGTCATCAATTGCATTGTAAGTCAAGAGAGTCATTTGGAGGAGAAAGCAGGTAGGGATTGGGAGAGGGGGATACTGGAAATTTGGCAGTATTCAATTTCCTGATTTGGGTGGTAGTTATGTGAGTGCATTCCCTTTGTGAAAATTCATCAATCCGTATGTTTACGGTTTGTGCACTTTTCATTTGGTATATATTTTAATTGAAAATTAAAAAGAAAAAACAGCCATGACAGCCATGAACAGTGGTTCATACCTGTAATCCCAGCTACTCAGGAAACTGAGGAGCTTGAGACCAGCCTGGGCAACATAGTGAGACTCTGTCTCTAAAAAGTATTTTTTGAAATTTAGCCAGGCATGGTCGCACATGCCTATAGTCCCAGCTACTCAGGAGATGAGGCAGGAGGATCCCTTGAGCCCGGAATTAAAGGCTGCAGTGAGCAATGATCCCACCACTGCACTGCAGCCTGGGCAACAGAGGAAAGAAAGAAAGGAAAGAACAAAAGAGAAAGGAAAGGAAAGAAAAGAAAGAAAGGAAAGAGAAGAAAGAAAAGAGAGAGACAGAAAGAGAGGGAGGGAGGGAGGGTGGAAGGAAGGAAAGAAGGAAGGAAAGAGGGAGGGAAGGAAGGAAGGAAG
>NW_016806491.1:914902-926846 GCF_001698545.2 Rhinopithecus bieti
AGGGAGGAGAGAGAAATAGAAAAGAAAAAAACAGCTATGAACTATGAGACCCCAGATCTGAATTTTCTGAGTGGAAACCATTCACTCTTCTAAGACAGACAACAAGGATCATTACTTTTTCTAGAGTAGCTATGAAATCTATCCCAATCAGTATTTTTGATTAAAACTGATATTAATGTGCAACATGCTACACATCCATTTGCTAAGCTTACTGGCATTTCTGACACTTTTCAGGAAATTCAATTCTATGCTTCACTAATACTGGTAAAGCACTGAAAATATCTCCTCCAGTCAAAGTACAGGTTCACCCCAACAGCAAACACAGATGTTGCTCCCTGTGCCCACCCTGGCCACAGCCCCACACTCCAGACTGCACAGCTGGTTCCCAACGACAGCATGGGATCCCAAAAACCCGACTGCACTCTGCCCCACAACTTGGAGAACGACACTTGTTCTGAGACCAAAACCAAGAGGTGGCTTAGATTTGTCCCATGGTAGTTCATGTGGGAGTGGAGAGAATAGAGTGTGATGACATACCTGTATAACACTTAACACTGCAAACTTTCCTTTGTTCATTAGGAGACCCAACCTCTCTACTGGATGTTTTACAAATACAGAATTTACTGGCATTTAAGACTATTGCTATAAGTTTATGTTGGGAGTAACAATGATCAAAGTAGAAGATCATTTTTACTTTTCTATACCATCTATGCATGGAAGTCTACCTACATGGCCCATACAGGCTTATCATAAGGCCTTGTAACTGCTTTCATCTTGACTTCTCCAGGACTCAAAGAACAGTCAAGGTAACCCACAATCAGGACCATACCTAAGACCAAACTGTGAGGCTTAGGTCTGTAATCTCAGTACTCTGCGGGGCCAAGGTGGGAGGATCGCCTAAGCCCAGGAGTTCAAGACCAGCCTGGGCAACAGAGTGAGACCTCGTCTACAAAAAAAAAAAAAATTAATGTTTTAAAATTGAAAAAACACTCTGAGGTTCTTTGGTCTCCGCTTTGGCCACACTTCTCTATTCATTTCCCTTGACTTCCCTTTCAGAAGATGACAAGCACGGGAATTCAGTTATCTGCCACAAAATCATTTAGCAAATCATTAAGGCAATCCTAAAACAGAAAAAATGTAGTTCTTTTGTTCCCTAGGGAATAGTGACATCAACAATATCAGGACCAAATTAGATTATGTCAAAAGCCATAGCAAACAAATTCCTGGGCCAGGCACTACACTAAGCACTTTATATGCATTATTCTATGTAACCCTTACAAATCTATTCATATTACTATTCATATGCCCATTCTACAGATTAGAAATAAAGGCTAAAAAAGATTCAGTAACTCACCCAGAGGTTCACAGCTAATAAATGGCAGATCTGACCCTGAAGCTTCAGAGTGCCTGACCCCACAGACTATGCCTTTAACCAGTAACTACTTTGCCTCCTTAAAGTCTTAAATAATATAAGATTGGAGGGGCTGGCGGCAGGTGGTGGAGGCGCGGGACCTGCTCCTGCTGGCACCATGGCCAAGACCGTGGCCTATTTCTACGACCCTGACATGGGCAACTTCCACTACGGAGCTGGACACCCTATGAGGCCCCATCGCCTGGCATTGACCCATAGCCTGGTCCTGCATTACGGTCTCTATAAGAAGATGATCCTCAGTGTTTCCCGGGCTCTTTGAGTTCTGCTCGCGTTACACAGGCGCATCTCTGCAAGGAGCAACCCAGCTGAACAACAAGATCCGTGATATTGCCCATTAACTGGGCTGGTGGTCTGCACCATGCCAAGAAGTGTTGAGGTACCACCCTCGGGAGCTTTACATTGATATTGACATCCACCATGGTGACGGGGTTCAGGAAGCTTTCTACCTCACTGACCGGGTCATGACGGTGTTCTTCCACAAATAGGGAAATCACTTCTCTGGCACAGGTGACATGTATGAAGTCGGGGCAGAGAGTGGCCACTACTACTGTCTGAATGTGCCCCTGTGGGATGGCACTGATGACCACAGTTATAAGCATCTTTTCCAGCCAGTTATCAACCAGGTAGTGGACTTCTACCAATCCACGTGCATTGTGCTCCAGTGTGGAGCTGACTCTCTGGGCTGTGATCGATTGGGCTGCTTTAACCTCAGCATCCGAGGGCATGGGGAATGTGTCGAATATGTCAAGAGCTTCAATATCCCTCTACTGGTGCTGGGTGGTGGTGGTTATACTGTCCGAAATGTTGCCCGCTGCTGGACATATGAGACATCGCTGCTGGTAGAAGAGGCCATTAGTGAGGAGCTTCCCTACAGTGAATACTTCGAATACTTTGCCCCAGACTTCACAATTCATCCAGATGTCAGCACCCACATCGAGAATCAGAACTCACACCAGTATGTGGACCAGATCCGCCAATCTTTGAAAACCTGAAGATGCTGAACCATGCACCTAGTGTCCAGATTCATGACGTGCCTGCAGACCTCCTGACCTATGACAGGACTGATGAGGCTAATGCAGAGGAGAGGGGTCCTGAGGAGAACTACAGCAGGCCAGAGGCACCCAATGAGTTCTGTGATGGAGACCATGACAATGACAAGGAAAGTGACGTGGAGATTTAAGAGTGGCTTGGGATGCTGTGTCCCAAGGAATTCCTTTTCACCTCTTGGCTGGACTGGAGGGAAAAGGAGTGGCTCCTAGAGTCCTGGAGTGGTCACCCCAGGGCTTTTGCTGACTCTGGGAGAGTCTGGAGACCACATTTGGTTCTCGAACCATCCACCCCCTTTTCCTCTCTCTCCCAAGGCCTGACAATGGTACCTATTAGGGATGAGATATGGACAACGATAGCTATATGGGACATTATTGGCAGTGGGCCCTGGAGGTCAGTCCCTAGCCCGCCTTGTCCCTTATTTCTTCTCTGCTTCACTCCAACCCAGAGATTTTGAGGGACGATTGGGTAGACAAGGAATGAGATTGTCTCTGACTTCCTCCTACCCTTGCTTCCAGGGAAGATGAGGAGAGGGATTTGGCAGGGGCTCTGGGTCCCTAACACCTGAATCCCAGATGATGGGAAGTATGTTTTCAAGTGTGGGGAGGATATGAAAATGTTCTGTTCTCACTTTTGGCTTTATGTCCATTTTACTACTGTTTTTATCCAATAAACTAAGTCGGTAATTTTTGTAAAATAATAATAATAATAATGCAAGATGAGTACTTAAAGTAAACAGGGTACCCAGGCTTGGGTCTGCAGGTAGGGGTAGAAAATCCAGACCAGCAAGCCAGGAATGGCTGCAGCACTACTCAGAGCAGGAGCAGGAAATCTCCCAATGCCTCAGGGTGTGCCTCTAAGAAATGGCTACAACCCATAGCTCTGGCCAGGTAGCCAGGAACCAGAGAGGAGAAAGAATCCAGTGAGGTCCTGAGAAAAGTACGTATTTGGGAAGAGTCTATGGAGTAAGAAGAATCGGGCTGTGGTGGGCCCACTCATACCCCTTCATGACCTCAGCCTTGCAAAGGGGTGTTTTATAGATGACTAACCCCATGTCAAGGGCAGCTGCTTTCCCTGGGCCTATGATTGCATCCTCATAATAAGCCCTGACACAGAAGTCTCTGGATGAAGAGATGTCGGCAGGTGATTCTACTGCTCCCTTTATTACCTGTCCAGGGCAATGCTAAGCAACACCAGCCATCACCATCTAGCTCTCCGCTCCAACCTTCAGCAACCACTCAGTTACCCAACAGATATAACACTGAGCACCTACTATGTGCAGGTACTGTGAGGGGTACCAGAGTTACAGCATAGAACAAAGCAAAGATCCTTCGTGGAACTTACATTTCACATGATTCTATTTATATAAAATGTCCAGAAAAGGCAAATACATAGAGACAGAAATTATATCAGTAGTAGACTAGGGCCAGGGAGACTGGGGGGAAATGGGAGTCACTGCTAATAAACTGCACAGGTTTCTTCTGAAGGTGATGAAAGTCTTCTAAAATTAATTGTGATGATTATTGCACAACTCTATGAATATACCAAAACCCACAGAATTATACACTTTAATTTTATGGTATGTGAACTAGATATCAATAAAGCTGTTGAATTAACAAAAATAATAAGGACCAAAAAACAGAACTTTCCATCTCAAGCTCTGCTCTATGCTATTGCCACAGTACCAGGTGCTTTCTGTATATAAGGAAGAACATGAAAGCTTCCCAATGAGGCTAAAAAAAAAATAAACTGTTCGGAAAGACTTTTAAGTGCCCAACCTATTTACTAATGTGCCTCTTAATACGTTAGGCACATCTGAGATTATTACGTGACTAAAGATAGGCTAAATTATGCTGTGGTAACAAGCCCCAAATCTCAGTAGCTAAATAACAAGCTGATTTTGCATTTATGCTACATACACTTAGGGCTGGCTGAGGCTGTTTCCTCTCCAACTTGCCCAGACTGACAGAGCAACCACTATCTGGAGCTTTGCCAGTCTCCACAGCAGAGGGCAAGAGAGATCTGGAGGGTCACACACTGGTGACTGAGTGACTCAGCCCAAAACTGATATAGCATACTTCTCTCAACATGGCTAGACGTAGTGGCTTTGAAACATGGCTCCAAAAACACAAGGAGGCCAGGAAACACAAGCCCATCACATGCCTGGAAAACAGAAAGCTTTGAAAAGCCAGTGAACAGTGCTAATGTTTGCACAGGCGATTAAGGTATAGTGTGGTTAAGAATGTGGATTGTGAAGTCAGCATACTTGGCTTAAATCCCAATGATATCACTCACTATCTAGACATCACCACATTACTTGGGAGAAGTTAACTTGACCTCTTTGGGCCTCAGTTTCCTCATCCATAAAATGGGGAAAGTAATGGTATTCACCTCATAGGTCTGTTAGAAGATTAAAGAGGATTTCTATCTGTAAGGAATGGAGAACAGAACCTGGCAAGTGCTAATGCCATTAAGTACCATATAACCTTTATTATTTTGAAAAAAAAAATAAATAAAGGCAGTGTTGTTTTATCTGTGTAATATAATGAATTGGCACTGTGTGAAGTATCATTCTACAGAATCCAACACATACAAAGTAGGCATAAAATAAACTGCAGCCCTTAGTAACAGAAAACCAGGACTTCCACGTCTTACTTAGCCCGCCCTTGAACTAGTTGTCCGGTCCCTTGGCTTCATGTTTCGTTCTTATCTTTAAGCGAAGGCTCTCCAGCACTAAAAGCTTGGAATTCTTTATTCATGGGTCACTGACTTGGCCCACTGTGGTCTTTTCACTGTTTGCTCTCTGTTCTTTGCCAATAAAGGATGGTCCTCTCCTTCAAATCAAGGGAGCACCAAGACATTCCCTACCTGGTTCCAAAAGGCAAACCTCACCTGGATGCGCCCCTCTGGGCAAGCCGACCCTAGCCCACTTTCTGCCAGCAAGCCATCAGGAAGCAGCCAGGAGAGAGGCAGGTCACTGGTGCACTTCAAAGGAAGCGCCCACCTCCCAGGGAGAGTGGGGAGGGTGCACAGTCGCCCAGAGGGAGGGCAGCTGGCCTCAACCCAGAGCTCTGGTGAGTTGCCTCCTCCCATCCCTGTGCAAGAGCTTCACGGCCCTCAACAAACAGCTCCATACACCTTTTAGAAGCACCCTCCTCACCTGCACCTTCCCTCCTTGGCCCAGGTGGGTACTGCACCTCTGTGTTGGAGGAGTCCTTGTGGTTTATGGAGAGCCAAACATTCCCACAGATCTGTTGTTTAGTTTGGCCCTATTCTGGGGTCAGGAACGGAATACAAATTTAAAAATTAGGAAGATGTGCCGTGAGATTTTTTTTAAAAATCTCCCAGTAAGGCAAAGCTTTAAAAGTGGGGCCATTCGCAATATTTCAACCTCAGTCTAACACGTTAAATATGTGAATAAAATATAGGTAACCAGGAAAATAAATCTCAGTGCTGCTGTTTTTCTAATGTCGATGACCATGTCCAACAATTTCAATCTCAGTAGCTGAGGCATCCTCCCTTTAGGAGCCATTAAAGCCACCTCCCCCAGTGTAATCTATCTTTTCTGTCGGAAATCCTTTTTGCCCTCCATGTGTATCTCTGAGTCATGCTCTCTTTCTCTTTCTGCACCTGTGCCCTGGCTGGGATGCTATGGCAAATTCCACCTCCTGGGAATTCCCTGATTTCCCCAACTCTCATCACTTCTAGGTCACTTACTGTCAACACCCATTTGTCCCTGCCCTGGGCTATCCTTTAAGGTTCAAGCCAACAGCCAAGTGGGCGAGACCTCTTGGAGGCAGATTGTCCAGGCTCAATCAAAGTACAGAAGACTGCAGCCCCAGCCAATGTCTTAGACCGCAACCTCACACAGGACCTTGAGCCAGAACCACCCAGCCACTCCTGGATTCCTGACGCACAGAAACAGTGCGGAATACTAAACGCTTATTGTTTTAAATAAAGTACTAAGTTTGGGGTAATTTGTTATACAGCAATAAATCACGAATACAGGTGGTATCCAGGTGATAAAGCAAGTTTAATAAAATATAGAATTTATGCAGGCGGTAGGTATACAGGTGTTCACCATAAAAGTCAGCTTTGCTGTATGTATGAACATATTCATAATCAAACTTGGGGGGGAAAGTGTAGGCTGCATAATATAAAACTGGCAGCTGGATCAGTCTAGGACACAGCTACAGGAAAGTTTCCTGAACAATAAAATAAAATGATTTGAAAGAAGTACCAAGGAATATAGTGTTTTGGAAGCAGGTATCTTTGGAGCATTTACTACATATATTTTATAGTATATGTATGTATATATAAAGTAGGATTAGATGTGTATGTGCTACTTTATTTTATCCCAACTCCCAATTTTCAAATAGACACTGATCTGCCAATTTCAGTTTTTATCAGCAAAGGCCACTTCTCAGGAATCCCATGAAGACAAGGAATTACCATAATATCAAAGGTAACCTATTTCTTCCAATGAGGCCACCAAACATCCATTTGCTACCCGTGCTCTGTTTGTTCTGTCTGATTTAATTCCCAAACTAATTAGGCTAGCTTAATTCCCTGCTGCTTTATCAGCTAATGGTTAAAGAAACTGATTAACTTTTACAGAACATGCTCAACATAGAGCTGCAACAAATGGGTAATTCTGCACTCCAGAGAAATCGGACTGGTAAAAACCAGTGCTAATGCCAGTGTGTGCTTTCCTTGCTATTTACCTATACTTAACATCCACCCCTGCATATTTTTATAGTGAAGACTATGCTAAAATTGCTGTTCATATCCAACATCGAGAATGTATTTTTACATACATAATGCAACTAGCCCAGTCTTTTTATGTAATGATATGAACCATAAAAGATTCTGCATTCAATAGAAATACAAACTCATTATTTTCTTCAAATATAAACAAACCAAAATCTGCCTGTCAGTGATTGGAGCCCACTTTGTTTATTTTACAGATATCAGAGGTGCTCATCACAATGTTGACTGATAATAAAAGTTACCCTGTTACAAAGCACACAGTAATGTACTGGAGATAAGCTTGGAAAATATTGACAGTTGGATTCAGTGTTTAGCATAGAGTCTTATTTATATTGCATACGGAATCCTCAACACTGGCCAATACCAACACACCTGGAAGGAGAGGCCCCTGCAGTATTCACCACAGACAAGCACAAGGTGAGGCGGACTAGGGACTGGCTTGTTTAATCTTACCTCATCTGCCTCCTAGTTGGAGAGGACAGAAAGTTAAACACTACATTTTTCAGGCTCCACACCTTGCAGCTAGAGATCGGGATGTGAACCAACTAAAGTCACCTGTGCAAAATTAGGGAGGAAGAAGTGAAGCAGAGGCCTTCTCTAGGCAGCTTTTGGCTGGCAAGCAAACTGTGGAATGGGAGGTGGGCTTTTGTTTCACTTTATCCAGCTTCATTGAGGTATAACCGACAAATTAAAATTGTACAAATTTAGGCTGGGTGTGGTGGCTCACGCCTGTCATCCCAGCATTTTGGGAGGCCAAGGCGGGCAGATCGCTTGAGGTCAGGAGTTCAAGAGCAGCCTGGCCAACATGGTGAAACCCCGTCTTTACTAACAAGACAAAAATTAGCCAGGCATGGTAACACACGCCTGTAATTCCAGCTACTAAGGAGGCTGAAGCAGGAGAATAGCTTGAACCTGGGAGGTGGAGGCTGCAGTGAGTTGAGATTGTGCCACTGCACTCCAGCCTGAGTGACAGAGACTCCATCTCAAAAAATAAAAATAAATAAAATGGTATAAATTTAAGGTAAATATGTTTTGATATATGCATACATTCCTAAATGATTACCACAATCAGGCTAATTAACACATCCATCACCTCAGTTACTTTTGTATGTGGTGAGAATACTTAAGATCTACTCTCCTTGCAATTTTCAAGTATAATACACTAACTGCAGTCACCATGCTGCACACTGGATCTCCAGAACTTACTCATCTTATAACTGAAAGTTTATACCCTTTGACTAACATCTTCCCATTGCTTCCACCGCCCTCCCCCAGCCCCCACAACTACTTTCCTACTCTATGAGTTTGACTTTTTATGATTCCACTTTTAAGATTCCACGTGTAAGTGGAATCATGCAGTAGTTATCTTTCTGTGTTTGGCTTATTCATTTAGCATAATGTCTTGCAGGTTCATCCATGTTTTCGCAAATGGCAGGCTCTCCTTTATTAAGGATGAATAATATACCATTGGGGTTCATTTCCTTTATTCAGTGGACACAGGTTATTTCCACATCTTGGCTATTTTAAGTAATGCTGCAACAAACGTGGGGTGCTGATATCTTTTCATGACAGTGATTTCATTTCCTTTGGATATATACCCAGAGGTGGGATTGCTGGATTACAATGCAGTTCTATTTTGAATTTTCTGAGGAACCTCCATATGGTTTTCCATAATGACTGCACAAAATGGGTAGGTTTTCTGTAACCACACTCTAGGGCCACTCTCAAGTGCCAGGAGGCACTGTAGTGGCAGACCCTTCTCCATTCAGGCTTCCTGAACTTTGGAACCAGCAAAGAGTGGGTTCTAGAACCTACAGCTCCAGTTAATGTCCTGTGAGTTGGCAGGCCTGCCAGAGGACCAGATCTTCACTCTTCTGGGAGTTGCTCTGAGGGCCCAGCCCTACCAGTGACTCTGTGAGCACTCAATTCTGTCTCCTTCTGCTTAAAATGCCTAGAGGAGTTGCTGTTTCCTATACTGATCCCTTACTTAAACACAACAGAAATCTCATATCTTTTAAGAACACTAAAAAATGAAAATACAATGATTTCTCCACTGTATATTTTCCAACTACTCAATCACTAAGCACTTCAGGATGGGTGATAAGTACTGAAATTGCACAGATGGTGCATACGGGAGGACAGCCCCCGGAGAAGGCAGAAATACAGACGCCTGGTAAGGAAATGGAGAGCCAGCATAGCCCCAGAGTGGTCAGGGTTAGACCAACTCTGCCTGCAGAGAAGAAAGTGTGAGGGGAGAACATACAGGGAAACTAAAACCATAAAAGCTAGTCTGAAATTGACATAATAGGCCAACCAGCCACAAAACTTACCTGTGGACACATGTGACTCATGGAAACCAAGCTCGCTACTTTACAGTTTAAGCTCACATGGTATAAGGTGGGGCCAAAAAAAGAAGCTGTGATGTCAGGAGCTCTGTGATGTGTGCGTGATTTCTTTGAGCATTTCCAGGCTGTGGTTGCACAGTGATTTAGAATTTTCATTAAAGCAAAAGGCAGGAAGCCTTCTATTTGGTTTAAAGCCAACATGTCTGAGTTCTATTCCCCATACTGCTGCTGCAGACTGGATGGGCAAATCCCCAATTTGTTTCCTTTACTTCAAGACCGTCCTTCAGCCAGGCACAGTAGCTCACACTTATAATCCTAGTACTTTGGGAGGCCAAGAAAGGAGGCTTGCTTGAGTCCAGGTGTTCGAGACCAGCCTGGTCAATATAGCAAGGCCACATCTCTATAATTTTTTTTTAAATTTAACCAGGTGGGTAGCACACATCTGTATCCCAGCTTAAGAAGTTGAAGCAGAGGATCTCTTGAGCCCAGGAGTTCAAGGGTGCAACAAGCTATGATCATGCCACTGCACTCCAGCCTGGGCAACAGGGCGAGACCCTGTTTTAAAAAAAAGAGAGAGACTGTCCTACAACAAGAGTCTCAATAATAAGAGCAGCAGCTACCCTCTGTGGAGAACCTACAAGCCCATGTTCCCTACGCGTGCCATTTAACCTCAGAATCCCATCAGCTGGTTATTATTAAATGGATTCGACCATTCTCCCTGGTTTACCACTCCCATCTTGAGGCAGGCCTCCATCACCTCTCAGCTGGATGCTGAACAGCCCCGTGCCTGGTCTTTGTTTCCGTTCTTCCTTTCCCCTCCCCACACTATCTCAATACAACTACCAAGGTGATCCTTTAAACCTCAGGTCAGATCATGTCACTTTTCTACTCAAACACCCTCTCCCTCACCACCACCGTGGCTTCTCATTTTACCCAGAATAAGCACCCAGGTCTGGACAATGGTCTCCAAAGTCCTCCAGCATCTGCTCCCCACTTACCTCTCTGATTACATCACCTCCTGCTCCCCTGGCTCATTCTGCTCTGGCCACGCCAGCCTCCTTGCTCCTCCTCCAGCACACCAGGTACACCCCTGCCTCAAGGCTTTGCACTACGGTCCCTCTACAAGGAATGTTCTTATCACCAGCTAGTGAAACAGGCTTCTCCTTCAGGTCCTACAGGTGTTTGTACAAATGTTACCTAATCAGTGATGCCTTCTCTGACTACCCTATTTAAAACTGCAGTCTTAGCACTTATTGTCATCTACATAATGTATTAATTCATTTTGTTTACTGTTTGTCACCCTCTGTTTCCCTGAGAATAGACAGTTTTGTTCAAGCCTATATCAGCCACATATAGCAGGCACTTAATATTTATTGAATTTGATGAAAAGATGAAGAATGTAGGGGATTAGATAACTTGCCCACATCTACACAGGTAGTAAGCAGCAGCAAAAGGGGCCAAACTCAAGTTCCCTCTGACTCAGAAGCCCATACTCTGTCCAGAGCAACCTAAACTCTCCTTCCATAACCCAGGGGCTTTATGAGATGCAGCAGACATAAAATAAACACCCAAACCAATGGCCTTCTGTCCTCTAATGGCTTTCTGTCCTCTCTCTGCCCAAGAGAGGTGACATCAGGCACTGGCCTAATCTACACGACTTCCTAAGAGAGCGTGCACAACCTTAGAAGCAGTGGTACCCCATTTCTGAGGACTCTCCTTGTCTTTCTCTTTCAATCCTTCCTTGAGTGCCCCAGCAGCCAAAAAGCATCAGACCCACCCACTAGTCTAATGAAAAAAGCTCCTCACAGCCTGAGAGTTCAGTAGTTTTGTCCAATTACTAACCTCGGTGAGATATTATAGCTTCTGCAGATTACCTCTGATTCTGACTGAAAGAACTGTGTGAGTCCAAGCCAAGAACCCTGCTGCCTGCAGGATGAAAGAAACACTGGGAAGGGTTCCCACAGCACTATGAGGAGGTTGCAGAGGGTGTGGTGGAGGGGTTGCAGCCCAGAGTTATATATAAATAGGAGCAGCTGCAGCAAAGGATGGGGGAAATCCTGTTAGAACCAGCCAATCCCCACCTCCACACCCCACTCCCCTTGGTGGAATAAAATTTATTTTGTCATACCCTAAGTGAAGATCTCTGTATTTTTAAATTAAATCAATTAACATAAATAACACACTTATAATAGTACCTGCCACTGTAAGTACTACATTTCTGTAGCTATTATCATAACGGGATTTAATTGCTATATTTTCCTGACAATAGCCAAAAGCTCAAAAAGGTTCCCATCGGGTAAGGAAAGCAAGGATCAAATCTGCATATGCTTTAAAAGCTAACTTTTTTTTT